>NC_028360.1:1383205-1394912 GCF_000741045.1 Vigna radiata var. radiata | reverse complement strand
GTGGAACATTCATCTCCCAAACTAAATACTATAGAGAAATTCTTAGGAAATTTGGTATGGATAGCTGTAAGGAAGCTAGTACACCTATGGGTACTTCATGTTATTTAGATAAGGATGAAACTGGAAAAAGAGTGAATGAAACCATGTCTAGAGGCATGATAGGATCTTTGCTATACTTAACTACTAGTAGACCAGATATTATGCAGAGTGTCTGTGTATGTGCTAGATACCAAGCCAATCCTAAAGAATCACATTTGACTACTGTTAAGAGAATTCTAAAATATCTTAAGGGAACTACTTCCTTTGGACTTTGGTATCCCTCTGATGCTTCACCTAGTTTAATAAGATACTCTGATGCAGATTATGGTGGTTGTAAAATTGATAGAAAGAGTACTAGTGGAACCTGTCATTTCTTAGGCTGCTCTTTAGTGTCATGGCACTCAAAGAAACAAGCATGTGTAGCTTTGTCTACCACAGAAGATGAATATATTGCAGTTGGAAACTGTTGTGCCCAAATTTTGTGGATGAAGCAACAACTGGAAGATTTTGATATCTTCCTTGACAATATTTGATACGATCTCGGTCACGACAGATCAGAGGAAGACCGAGAAATGCAGTTGAACGCATGATTGGAGGAGATGTTGCAGCGGAAGAAGATCAAAACTCTATAGACCCTAGGTTTCGGTGTTGGAGCGGGAAGAGATCAAACGAACCCTAGATCGAAGGTTTGTTCGAGGGAGGATCTAGATATGGTGGTTTAGGATGGTTTAATCGGTGAGAATGACCGAATAAACGGTATAAAAGTCGAAGATGAAGATTCAATCGATGAGATGTGAAGAAAAGGGCAAAACGATCGGACAAATGGAAAGGGAATGGTTCGGAGAAGATGAATCTTAGAGGTGGTTCGGTGAGATCAACTTACAGTGCTAATCTGAGACGCGAGGGTGACGATGAACGGTGGTTCGTGGTTGAAGGATGCTCTCGAAGACGTTGAGAGTGAACCCTAGCAGAGTGAAGACGCTAAGATGTGGAAAATGAGAGGTAATGCGTCTGGAATACAAATGACGCTGATATGGCTTTGGGAAGGAATGCGTGGCTTGAGAGCTCGTGATGCGTGCCAGAAGCAGAGTGGAGGAATTGGTGACGATGAGAGAGAAGCACGGTGGATTAATTGGAAAATGAAATAATGAAGTGTGCTTTGGAATGAGGCTAAAGGTCTTTGGACTCTCTAGCCAATGACTTTCAAGGGAGAATTATTTTCTGATTTAGAAAACTAAATTCTCATTAATCTCAAAAGTAAGTAAAAAATGTGTTAGCATGGCTATTTATAGGACTAGAAGTCCCACATACCTAACACATTGTACACATGTCTAATACAAGTAAAAAAGTTATTAAACTAAGGAAATTGGGCTTGGGCCCCGCGTATCAATATTCCTTTAAAATGTGATAATACTAGTGCTATAAATTTGACCAAGAACCCCATAATGCATTCAAGAACTAAGCATATAGAAATTAGGCACCATTTCCTAAGAGATCATATTCAAAAGGGGGATTGTCAAATTGAATATGTTGATACCGTGCATCAATTAGCTGATATTTTCACCAAGGCTCTACCAAAAGATAGATTCTTTGAGCTTAAAAGAGAGTTAGGAGTGTTAAACATGTCTTAGGATCAAAGTCTTTGCAATTTTTGCATTTTTCGTAAACTTAACGCTTCATAATCGATTATCACTAGGTTATAATCAATTATTCATGCATAAACTTCAATTCTGGAAAATCTTGAGCAGATAATCGATTATCATCAGGCATAATCGATTATCATGCAATTCTGGGCAGTGATTATTGAGCTGATAATCGATTATCACGAGCCATAATCGATTCTCGCGCTAACAGTTTCAAAAATAGAGCCGTTGGAGCGTCTCATAACGGCTATAAACGGCCATAAACGGCTAGTTTTTCCATTTTTCTTATAAATAGCCCCCCCATAATCGATTGTTAGACATTCCTTTGCACGCAAATACTGCCAAAATCAAATCTAGGGCTCAAATCTTCTCCATTTCTCTTCACCTTCTTAAAGTCTCATTTTCCCATTCTTCCTCCATGGCTGACTTAAGAAGGCACCGTCGCAGAACAGCTGGAGCCTCCTCTTCCTCTCAACCACGTCTTGTGAACATAGATGGATGGATTTCAGATCAAGGGAAACATGCAGACTTTGTAAACTCTTGGCAAGAAAGGAAAATCATGGCGGTAAAGTATATCCGTCTTGATTTCTTTCGTTTCTATGGCTTTCAATTTCCAGACATTTTTGCTGAGCAGGGACTAACACATATGGTGGAACAAAAAGGATGCATTCATCCCGATCTTATAAGGGTCTTCTACTTCAACTTGCGCTATCGTGATGGGATAATCTCCACTAAAGTCAAGGGCGTCCGCATTATCTTAGATGATGACATATGGACCAATGTTGCCCAACTTCCCATCCGGGATGATGCTGTCAAAGTTCATTTAGGACTTGAAGATTTCAACAGGATGATGACTTTTCAATCCTTCTTGCGTCATCCTGACCGGCAAACAAATAGAAGGCAATTACTGGTTGGTGGCTTCAAGGTTGAAGAAAGAATGATTCACTACTTAATTGTCTGGATTTTATGTCCTAGAGCAACCAACCATGCTCAATGTTCTGAGCAGGATTTACTTCTTTTGTATGGGATTCTAAATCACATACACATTGACTGGCCTGCTCTCATTGCTGACACAATGGTAAAAGCCAAGAAATCTCATTCATATCAATTTCCCTATGCTCTTCTTATTTCTAGGATTTTAGAATACAAAGGGGTATCTGTTGAAGGAGAACTCGTTCAAACTATTGAAGCTGTGGGGTCAGAAATTGGAGATACTACCTTTCGTCAGATGGGATTCATTACTAAAGGAAGAGTCCTTATTCACAAAGATGATGACCATCCTGATGAAGATGAAGATGATGACATGGACACTCATATGGCTAACCCAGTAAGTGCTGCTGCTCCGTCTGATGCTGGACCATCCAACATACCCTCATCTTCCTCAACTTCTATGGAAGAACATTTTGCAAGGTTATCTAAACAGTTGAAGGATATGTGTTTGGCACAAAAGACTCACTTTGAGGAGATTTATGAGTGGCAGCGATCTGTTGATGAGTACATAGTTGATCAATTTCTTGATCTTTATGTTCGCCTATCTAACATCGAGGGTCATCTTAATATCCCACCTCCTGAACGTTCTCCTAGTCCTGAATTCTAGACATAGGATGCTAAGTTGATTGCTTACTGTACTTCCTTTGTGTTTATTTATTTCTTTAGTAATGATCTTTATGTACTTTATGTCATTCTTCTCTTTTAAATAAAATGAGCTTTTATGTCAATTTTATGCATATATTATATAATTGAGGGGGAGCTCATGTTAAGGGGGAGATTTTATTATTAAAACTTTTTGCTTATGATCAATAAAGGAGGAGAAGAAATATAAAAGGAAAATTAAGGGGAGACATATTTTACAATTGTACAGGTACTACTAACTCTGGGGCTGTCTATTAGCTTGTATGTGTTGCAGGTAAACCATAGTTGCTTTTGAAAAGAGAATTTTTTGATCATCATCAAAAAGGGGGAGATTGTTACCAATAAGGGTATTGGTAAAACCTGAAGATGAGTTTTGATGATTCCGCAACTTGTAGATTCTGAATGAAGTAGGAAAATATTTAAAAGCAACTTGTAGATTTTGATTGTAGTAGGAAAATATTGAAATATTGTAATTCTTACTGGTATAATCGATTATGGTCAAGCTATAATCGATTATCACATGTTTTTGTACTAGAATAATCGATTATCATGAAGCAATAATCGATTATCACAAGTCATACTTGAATAATCAATTATCACTTCATATAATCGATTATCACTTTTTGAAAATTCTGTAACGGACTTGAATAATCGATTATCACTTAAAACAATCGATTATTCATGGCAGTTGGGAGCTGACGTTTGGAATTCAGTGTACTTGGCTATATATTGGGATTTTGAAATCTTCAGTAGTAATAATTTTGTGAACTGAGAAAGCTTGTTAGAACACTGTTTGTCAGAGGAACATTCTTAGAAAGTTTTTGTTCATTTGTTCCCTTACTTGGTCTTGTGAAAGGAGAGGCTCGCGTATCGTGTGTCGATAGTCGGAGCAGACTCTCTTCAAGTTAGCAAGGTGCTCTGCCTGGTCTTGTGAAAGGAGAAGCTCGCGAATCGTTGGTCGATTGCCGGAGTGGTTCTCTTCAAGTTGGTAGAGTTGTTCTCTTCGTTCTATATTCTGTTTTCATTTGATTGTAATTTGTAAAGTTATTTTTAGTGGAACTGTTAATCACTCTTTGTAGTGATTAACGACTGGACGTAGATTCTGTTGAATCGAACCAGTATAAAAATACTCGTGTGATTTTTCTATGCCCTATACTCATTTTACTTAACACATATCAACTGTTTGATTAATTTTCTGAAAGAAAATTACTCTTGCTAAAAACGGCCAATTTCATTTTAACTGTGACTGAACACGCTTTTTACTCTCTGAGTTTTAATTCCGCTGCGCTATACTCTTTAAAAAATACCCCCTCCGATACCGACATGGTTGACTCGTTGACTTTTCTAGTTGTCTGGTTGACTTTTCTGCACCCTGTTTGACTTTTCTGCACTCCAACCATTTGATACTTCAACCTTTCTTTCAATTCATTCCAAAAACCTACAAAATCAAGGGGATTTAATGATAAAATAATAAAACATGTCCTTAACTCTTTTATTCACAAAACTAAAGCAAAATCATGAGTCAAAGCAAGTTTCTAAGTCAACAAGGGTGCATTTGATATCAAAATTAAGTATAAACATAACGGTTTTTCAACCGTTATCACCTGTTCAGAGAGAATGGGTGCAGCGGAGAGGAGCGCAGCAAAATATTGTGAATATCTTCAGAGAGAATGGGTGTTAAGACTCTGGCAAGTGTACTGAATCGTATCATGTAATAATAAAACGGTAAGTCTGAGTATCGTTTCCCAAAGGACTCTTAGGCCTAAACGTTCGTGTGAATTGATTTCTTAAGACTTGATGTAACGAAAACTAGGGTTTTAAATGCAAAACAGAAAATAAACATGCATGCAAAGATTGATCAATGACAGTTAAACAATATGGATGAATGGTGTTGTTGGGGTTTACGGTTTCATCCTAATCCACTCTCATATATCTACTATTCTTACTAAATTCGACTTCTTTATCAATGTTAATGCCACTTTCTAAATTCTCCTATTACCAATATCTTGGTGTACAAAGTCTACTCCTAATTATTAGTTTACTATGTCTAGTCTCCCTAACAATTATTCATGCATTACATAATTCGCACAGAAGCTTAAGGCAATTGATCCTCCTATCCCTATGTCTATCTAGGTAATATTGTTATCAAGAGAATTCCCTCATGTCTAGACCTAACTATACGTATCCATATAGATAGAATCAAAGGTTATGCTATTGAATACTGTCTTAAACAAAGCATGCAAATATAATGGAGGAAAAACTCTAACAATTGATAAAGAAAAGTATATGAATAAAGCAAGAATTTCAATATAAGAGAGTTTCAAATAGGATTACATCGTTTCCCTAACAACAGGAGGGTTTAGTTCACCATAATCATGGTGAATCTAGATGAATTGAATGAAAAGTATGGACAAGATAACCCTAGAATTGATAGATTGGAGCTTCCGCATCCAAAATTCGCCTCCAAGGTGAGAAGAATTTGTTTTTGCATCCTTTCTGCCAAAAGATAGCTCCTCTGATTCGTGCAAATCTATTTATAACTCAGAAAAATATCAGAAATTTAGCCCAGGCCCAATAGTACACTGCCCGACGGTGGCTTCACCGCCCAACGGTGGGTGCGGCATTTGATTTCACCCCTAAACGCTGCCGCTTGAGCGTCGTCCAAAGAATCCACTAAAGAGTCCACTGCCCAGCGGTGGGTTTCACCGCCCGGTGGTATGTGCGATACTCCTCTTCACCCCTTAGCGGTGCAACTTAAGTGCTTGACAGAGAATTTCTTGAAGAGGACACCGCCTGGCGGTAGCTTACTTCATATTTTCTTCACTTTTCCGCCTTCTCTTGCAAACAACTTTTATCCTCTTAACTTCCTTCATTCAACTCCTGATAAATCCTGCCAAAACAAGGGAAAACCAAGCATAAAACCCAAAAAACCAACTTTGACTCTCTTATTCTCTAACTTAAGCAAATTGCACAATTTCAAGCTAATTCTAAGTCATAAAGGGTGTGTTTAATGTCAAATTTAAGTATGAAAATAACGGTTTTTGAACTGTTATCAATGGGCGCGGCGTGGCGGAGAGGAGAGCTTAAGAGAGTTTCATTTTCAGAGAATTCGCGAGGAAGATGAAACTGTTCACTGTCATATTTTTTTAACCTAATCAAAGTTACTACTGCGGTTCATTCGAGAACCGGGGTAATAGAGGGGATACAGCCTCAGTTCCCATTTAACCCGAGGCCTATTCTCATAAAAAGAATGTAAAATTGATCTGAAATGACAATTTTGAAATTTTCACCACACTTTATGTTGCGGTTCCCGGCCCAACCGCGACCTATTATCTTAAATCAGGGAATAGGCCCCGGTTCCCCTCAGAACTGCGGCCTATTCCCCTGAATTTTACAGGGACAATAGACTGCGGTTCTAAGGAAAACCATGGCCTATTCCCTGACTCTCTAATGTCAAAAATTTACAGGGACAATAGGTAGTGGTTCCCCATAGAATCGCGACATATTCCCCTGCAAATTTATTTCAGGTTTGACTTGGCGGGAATGTCATAATTTTGCAGGGGGGAATAGGCCGCAGATTTGATGGGAACCGCGGCCTATTCCCCTGCAAATTTATTTAAAGACTGACTTTGTGGGAATGTTAGATTTTGCAAGGGGAATAGGCCGCGGTTCCCCTCTGTCAACACCCAATTTCATCCGGGTGACTAAATAATAGGATTTGTTTTTATTTTTGTCTCGTTTTATTTTTATTTTCATGTTATTTTGTTTTATTATTTTTAGTTTATTTTGATTTAGTTTTTTTATCTGATTTGGTTTTACTTTCTATATTCTTTTTGAAAAAAAAAAAGAGAAAAGCAAAACCAAAAAAAAAGAAAAAAAGAAGAAAGAAAAAAAAGCGTTTGGAATGTTAGTTTGTCGTTAGTGTAAATAAAAAAAAAGGGCAAAGGGAAATGGTTTTTGGAGAAAAGACGATGCAGGTTTGGTAGACAAGGACACAACAAAGGCGAATTTGGATTGGCAATTTGCAGAGTGTTTGGAAGGAAAAACGGTTAAAGTTATTGGGGAGAGGGGATCAGAGAAAAGAAAAAAAGGGACACTTTGTAGAGGAACATAACAGAAAGGGATCCTCCCTCACACGAAAACTCTAAAAACTGAACCATCACATACAACTACTGCCCTTGGGGAATGACCAAGGAAAAACTCTCAGAAGGAGGTGATGAAGGTTGAAAAACAGTTATTTTCATGTGTCAATTTGGACCGAATTACGCCCTTTACTACTCGGAATGAGCCTAGAATCAAGCAAAACTCAATAAATGAGTCTGTAGAGAGTCAAAAGTTGTTTTTAGCGATTTTATGCTTGTTTTGCATTCTTTTGTAGCTATTTTCAGAAAATGAAGAATGGAGTTGAAGATAGAGGTCGTACTCAAGAAAAGAGCAGGAAAATGAAGATTTGAAGAGTCGACGCAGCACCTGGCGGCACACTTAAACCGTCGGGCGGTCCAGGACGAGGAGTAGGCATGGCGATTGGCGCTGGGCAATTCTGAGGGAAACCGCCGGGCGGTGGTGATTGCAGGTTTTTCACAGACTTCACTTGAGATTCCTCTTTCAGATTTTGAGGAGATGGCCAATCAACCTCCTCCTAGACGTACTTTGGGGGATGCCGCAAACGCAGTAGGCCCCTTAAACTTCAACAGCATAGCGGTTCCAGCTGACAACGCAACCAGCATGGTGATGAGTCCGACGCTCATCCAGTTAGTCCAGAACAACCAGTTCCATGGGTTTTCTAATGAATATCCTTACAAGCATTTGACCATCTTTGGTGAAATTTGCAACACGATCAAGATAACTGGAGTGCCGGATGACAGAGTCCGACTTAGTTTGTTTCCTTTCTCTCTAGGAGGAAACGCAAAGGACTGGTTGAATTCTTTCCCTGAGGGAACATTCAGGACTTGGAAGCAGTGGCGCCCAACAATTTTTAACTAAATTCTTCCCACCTCCAAAAATTAATCAAGGGAAGTTGGAGATCTCTTCGTTCAAGCAAGGGATGGAGGAAACTCTCAGGCAAGCATTGATGAACTCCGCTCCGAGGTAGATCGGCGAGGACTCCAAGGATCTGACGTGGATCGAGCTAAAACACCGAGAAGCAGCGGAAAACACGAGTTGGAAGTCGAAGACGCAGCGGAAAACAGGAGATGAGGACTACGAACCCTAGGTTTGGTGATTTGTTCGGTGGAAAGGCTAGGGTTAGGCGTTTGGAAGGTTTTAAACGGTGAAAAGAGAGATCTCACCGATTGAATCGGTGGAATGGAGGAAATCTCGGATTTAATCGGTAAAAAAGGAATATAGGTGAAGATGGAGAAAACAATCGGTGGATTTAGGGCAAATCTGATGTAAAAGGTTGACCTTGGCTTGGATTTGGGATGGAGGAGCTCGAGACTATGGATCTATGACGAGCAAGACGCAAGAGGAAAACCTAGGTTCTGCAGCTCACAAGAGAGAATGGTGAGATGCGAAATGACGTTGAAATGAGTTGAAGTGTGATGTTGAAATGTGTAGGTTCGGGTGTGGCACTAATATGTAGAGCCACGCGGCTGGAAGGGATTGGAGGATGGTTGTCACGGTGGAGGAGAGAGAATTCTGATATTGGAGAATGAAAGAATGGTACGTGAGTGGAAGGTGCCTGAAGGAATCCCTTGGATTCTTCAGCCTTGACTTTCAAGGAATTAACTCTGGAGTATACTCAACAGAAAATTAATTCATTATCTCAAAAGTTATTACAAGATGCTATAGCATGCCTATATATAGGACCAAATGTACCACATGCCTAACACATTGTACACATGTCTAATACAAGTAAAAGAAATAATAGGCTAAGGAAATTGGGCTTGGGCCCAAGTCATCATCCCCTCCCCCTTGGAAAGGATTTGTCCTCAAATCTTGATGGTTCTCCTGAGGACTTATTTTTAGTTGACTCTCTACAAACTCCTCCTGGGTCAAAGGTAAATCTGCAATAAGCATCAAACATAACACTAATTAGTTTTCTATGACCCAAAGTATATAAAAGAATATTTTTAGAAAAAGGTTTCTTAATTTTAAAATTTTCAATATGATGATTATAAAGAAACCATTCTTCATTTGAAAATTTATTTTTGTCTTGAGTTAGTGATAGCACAGAAGGTAACTCTAACTCAAGTTTTTGATTGCCATATGTTAAAAATTGCAACTTTTGAAAAGATGTAATGGCAATGTTTTGGAAAGAAAAGATGAATTTGGAACATTTAATTTCAATTGAAGGAAAGTTAAAGGATAGAAAACCTCCCCTTTTGGGTTCTAGATTAGGAGATGTTGTCAATAATTTCTTTTCTTCTCTTTCCTTCCTTTCAAGTTCTTCCTTCTCTTTCTTTTGTAGTCTCTCTTCCTTCTCTCGCTTTTCTTCCTCTCTTCTTATTCTCTCTTTTTCTTCCTCTTCTTTCCTATGTTGCTCTCTTTTTTCTTCCTCATCTCTCTTCACTCGTTCTCTTCTGTCTCTTTCTTCCTCTTCTATTCTCGCTTGTTCTCTTCTTCTCTCTCTTTCTCTTCTTCTTTCTTCTTCTCTTTTTCTCTCGTTTTCTTCTCTCGTGTCTTTCTATTCTATCTTGTTGTTCCCTACGTTTTCTCTCTAGGTCTCTTTTACTTCCCTCATTCAAGAACTTCATAAGTTGATCTCTAAATTCTCTTTCCTGACAATAAAACCCACTTAAACTTTGAATGAATGATCTACCCTCATGAATGAGTTCTCTTAAAAACTCTTGATTTTGTTGATTCTTTTGTTCCTCTTGCATGACTCTAAGTTCATTTTGGATNATTGAGGTTTGCACCTCCCTATTAAACTTATCTTGAGTCAAATTTTCTTCCAAATTCCCAATCTGTTTTATTATTTTCCTAAGAGTATGTTGCTTCTCAGACTCACTAATCCTAGACATCTTTAAAGTAAAATTACTTTTAAAAACAAAGTGTACTTGACTCACACAACAAACAAAGACAATGTCGGACTCTAATGACTCCCTAAAACGTGAACATACAATCACAGACTCTAATGTGACAAAAGTCACACCTAAACGTGAAACACAATCAAACACAAGACAAAGAAAACAAATAAAGTTGCCAAGAGTTGGAGAGAGCACTAAGAACTCTTCCAATCTACTTGGACTTTAGAAATGGCCTTTTACAAAATAAGAACTAAAGCTACCAGTGGGCTAAACACAAGCCCATGAAAAATACAAGGAAAAAAAAATTACAAAAGAACTGAATCCTATGCTACAGTGCTATGGTCTTTTGGTGCCCACATTCACGTGCTCCACTTTTGATTGTCTCTTGATCAAATCTCTGTTCAAAGCACTTGAAACAGTCACTTGTCTCAATCTGCTGCGTCAGTTTGTTGTTGCTGGATGGATAACTTGGTATTAGCTTCGGATCAAGCCTACAAACACGTATGTACAAAATTGCTGTGAGGATTCACTTAATGAAAACAAATGGCAAAAGAAGATATAGGGCAGTAAATTTCCCTTTCTCGTAACTGCACAAGCTTGCCACTGCTACAAATGTTGTTGTTGTCCTGGTCCTATGTTTAAATTCTTAAGTCATCACTTGAAGTTCTGGTTTGCCCTCTCACAGTCCACTCTGCTTCCCAGATTCACTGGCCAATTTCCCAAACTGTTGCAGCTAGATGTATTTTACCTTTTGAACAACTTTTATTCCTGCAGAGATCAACCCAACAAAACTGCACAACTCCAACGGGTTAGCACATTTCAGATTCAAAGCAAACTTATTTCATCTCTTTAAAATACAACACACTCTCAACAAGAAGTTTAGCCTTTAGTTGCAGCCACACTAAGCTCACAATTCAGGTTTCTCTCTAACAACCTCGCAACTCACTCAAAGGGTAGGTTTAGAAGAAATTTCAGTCTCGGCTAAAGAATCGTGTGGATAACTTCCACCTAAGATGCTACCAATCACAATTGCCTTCTTTCATTTTCCAGAATAACATTAGATTCTCAATAAGAAAAGAATGGCTAGGCTAAGCAAAGGTATTGGTAGAATGGCCACAAGGTAATGGAATGAACAGATTCAAGAGCAGATTCATAAAGCAAAGAAAAGCTCAATTACAGATCAGCTGAATAGAAGTCACATGTGTGGTACAAAACCAAGACAAATCAATGAAGACAAGCAAGAAACAAAGCTATCAAGAAAGTAAGCACTCAAAATGATCCTAAGAATGGTGCTAGAATAGATTTTAAAAACAACAAAAGACACAACAAGAAATCACAGAACTGGTTGTTGAAATCAGATTTTCAAAAACAAAATTGAACTTGCTGTTGACAAATTGGCAAGTGTACCAAATCGTACAAGTAATA
>NC_028360.1:1375036-1382686 GCF_000741045.1 Vigna radiata var. radiata | reverse complement strand
ATAAAAAATTAACATGCAAAAATAAAGTTGATTCAATTGACAAACGAAAACAATGGATGAATGGATGTTGTTGGGGGTTACAATTTCATCTATTCCACTCTCTCTTACATACTACCCTTGAATATTAGTTTGATTGATTGTTATGCGACTTTGTTAGCCTCCCCTTAACCTGATCTCTCGGCGAAAAGGGCCTAATATTAACTACCGGCTTGCTATCCCTAGCCTCCCCTAGTAATTAATACCGCATTATAAACAGAAGTTAGCGNAATTGATNNTCCTACCNNTANCCNTAGGTGGTATTGCAAAATCAAGAGATTACTCACCAGTTCATGTCATTATTGTACGTCCCCATATTAATAAAGACAAACATCAATACACCGAATGAGTTAAACGATGAAGGCCTTAAGCACAGATGATAACCCAACAATACACAATCAAAACATATGGAGACCATATAAATAATCAAGAGATTCAAGAGGAGAGAGTATCAAAAGATTACATTGTTTCCCCCAACAACAATAGGGTTTAGTTCACCATAGTCATGGTGAAACTAGATGAGAAATGAAAGAAGAATGGAAAAGCAAACCCTAGAAAAAATGAAAAGGAGCCTAAGCATCCAAGAGATCCTCTCCAGAGAGCAAAATTAGGTCTGGTCGTTCTCCCCTGTCAAAAGAATGATTCTGAATTCGCAATAGGGGTATATATAGGTGAGGAGCGCGTCAGAAAATGGGCCCAAGTCCAGCGAGCCACTGCCGGGCGATTTAAGTGGGCCGCCCGACGGTTTGCCACAAGTCCTCCAAACCACCCGCGGCAATCGCCACCGCCGGGCGGTTTCCCTCAGGGTCGCCCAGCGTCAATTGCCATGCCTTCTACTCGTCCTGGACCCCCCGGCGGTTTAAGTGTGTCGTCGGGTGGTGCGTCGACTCTTTAAATCTTCATTTTTCTACTCTTTTCTTGAGTCAACGACCTGTATCTTCAACTCCATTCTTTACTTTTCTCAAATTAGCTACAAAACAATGCAAAACAAGCATAAAATCACTAAAAATAACTTTTGACTCTCTCGAGACTCATTTATTGAATTTTGCTTGATTCTAAGCTCATTCCGAGTAGTAAAGGGTGTAATTTGGTCTCAATTGACATATGAAAATAGCTATTTTTCAACCTTCATCACTTGTCCAATAGCTAAGGTTAGCATTTACAATTCTGGACACAATATCATACAGAAATCCACTGGAGCAAGTTTGATGATGCCTGTTTTAATCACTCAAGACCAGTCTACACAGTTTCATAGGCTTTTACTCAAATTCACGTGCTCTGTTCCTTGTTTTTCTTTTCAGCATTTGCCTCTTTTGACTGATTTACTCAACTCATATGCCTTTATTTCTTTTTGGACCAAAACAGTGATTAACAAGCACTGAAACAACTTAGTTCTGAAAGTGACAAAAAAAATGGTTTGCAATGACTCTAAGATTGAATACACAGAATTCCTGCAATGATCTACTACTGAAATGAACAAAAACAAAGTAAATGACTCAAGCAAAGAATGTGCAGATCAGCCAACTACAGAATGATTGCAATCAGAGTGTTCCGAGAATGTGTCGACACTAATTGCAAGCACATTTAAGTACTGATACAATGTGCATCTCGTATTGGCTCAAATGATGCATTCAATTCACAGATTGTTTTACAGTATCAGCCAATGAATCAGTGAAAACCAAGATTCAAACAGAGTCAATACAAGTGAATTTAAAATTTCAGATCTGATTGCACTCGTTGCCATCGAGCTCATTCCATTGAATTTCACAACTCTTAAATTATGGACATGTATTCACAATCCAGATTCACTTGATGTAAACACAAACAAAGCAATAAGCAGCGGATTACTCAGAATTTTAAAACAGACACGATGCTCAAATAAAATGACTCAAACAAAAATTTTGGACCGATTAAAAATGATGAAAGACTCAAGAAAATGACTCAAAGCACAGCACACTCAAGCACAAATTGATCTAACTTGGAAACCTAACACAGAAATTCAGATTCAAGAACGAACAAACAGATTGAATCTCATTAAGACCTTTAATCAAACAGTTCATAAGCAACAACAAGCATAATACTCAAGACAGTGAAGGAAACTCAGTGCACAACACAAAATGGAAGAAATCAACAACAGAAACACGAATCAACACTGAACAAAGAAGAACAAGCACTCAAAACAGATTTACAACGCAACACACAGATCGAAACTTCAGAATAGAGAACAGATTGAGACCAAGAAATTGGAGAAATTCATGACAACTCAAGAAACTAAACAACACAAGAATAACTCAAATCAGAGAGAACAAGATACTTAGCTCAAGCGGACGCAGCTCAACTTAGGCTCTGAATACCACATGATGAACTCCGCTCCGAGGCAGATCGGCGAGGACTCCTAGGATCTGACGTGGATCGAGCTAAAACACCGAGAAGCAGCGGAAAACACGAGTTGGAAGTCGAAGACGCAGCGGAAAACAGGAGATGAGGACTATGAACCCTAGGTTTGGTGATTTGTTCGGTGGAAAGGCTAGGGTTAGGCGTTTGGAAGGTTTTAAACGGTGAAAAGAGAGATCTCACCGATTGAATCNGGTGCGTCGACTCTTTAAATCTTCATTTTTCTACTCTTTTCTTGAGTCAACGACCTGTATCTTCAACTCCATTCTTTACTTTTCTCAAATTAGCTACAAAACAATGCAAAACAAGCATAAAATCACTAAAAATAACTTTTGACTCTCTCGAGACTCATTTATTGAATTTTGCTTGATTCTAAGCTCATTCCGAGTAGTAAAGGGTGTAATTTGGTCTCAATTGACATATGAAAATAGCTATTTTTCAACCTTCATCACTTGTCCAATAGCTAAGGTTAGCATTTACAATTCTGGACACAATATCATACAGAAATCCACTGGAGCAAGTTTGATGATGCCTGTTTTAATCACTCAAGACCAGTCTACACAGTTTCATAGGCTTTTACTCAAATTCACGTGCTCTGTTCCTTGTTTTTCTTTTCAGCATTTGCCTCTTTTGACTGATTTACTCAACTCATATGCCTTTATTTCTTTTTGGACCAAAACAGTGATTAACAAGCACTGAAACAACTTAGTTCTGAAAGTGACAAAAAAAATGGTTTGCAATGACTCTAAGATTGAATACACAGAATTCCTGCAATGATCTACTACTGAAATGAACAAAAACAAAGTAAATGACTCAAGCAAAGAATGTGCAGATCAGCCAACTACAGAATGATTGCAATCAGAGTGTTCCGAGAATGTGTCGACACTAATTGCAAGCACATTTAAGTACTGATACAATGTGCATCTCGTATTGGCTCAAATGATGCATTCAATTCACAGATTGTTTTACAGTATCAGCCAATGAATCAGTGAAAACCAAGATTCAAACAGAGTCAATACAAGTGAATTTAAAATTTCAGATCTGATTGCACTCGTTGCCATCGAGCTCATTCCATTGAATTTCACAACTCTTAAATTATGGACATGTATTCACAATCCAGATTCACTTGATGTAAACACAAACAAAGCAATAAGCAGCGGATTACTCAGAATTTTAAAACAGACACGATGCTCAAATAAAATGACTCAAACAAAAATTTTGGACCGATTAAAAATGATGAAAGACTCAAGAAAATGACTCAAAGCACAGCACACTCAAGCACAAATTGATCTAACTTGGAAACCTAACACAGAAATTCAGATTCAAGAACGAACAAACAGATTGAATCTCATTAAGACCTTTAATCAAACAGTTCATAAGCAACAACAAGCATAATACTCAAGACAGTGAAGGAAACTCAGTGCACAACACAAAATGGAAGAAATCAACAACAGAAACACGAATCAACACTGAACAAAGAAGAACAAGCACTCAAAACAGATTTACAACGCAACACACAGATCGAAACTTCAGAATAGAGAACAGATTGAGACCAAGAAATTGGAGAAATTCATGACAACTCAAGAAACTAAACAACACAAGAATAACTCAAATCAGAGAGAACAAGATACTTAGCTCAAGCGGACGCAGCTCAACTTAGGCTCTGAATACCACATGATGAACTCCGCTCCGAGGCAGATCGGCGAGGACTCCTAGGATCTGACGTGGATCGAGCTAAAACACCGAGAAGCAGCGGAAAACACGAGTTGGAAGTCGAAGACGCAGCGGAAAACAGGAGATGAGGACTATGAACCCTAGGTTTGGTGATTTGTTCGGTGGAAAGGCTAGGGTTAGGCGTTTGGAAGGTTTTAAACGGTGAAAAGAGAGATCTCACCGATTGAATCGGTGGAGTGGAGGAAATCTCAGATTTAATCGGTAAAAAAGGAATATAGGTGAAGAGGGAGAAAACAATCGGTGGATTTAAGGCAGATCTGATGTAAAAGGCTGACCTTGGCTTGGATTTGGGATGGAGGAGCTCGAGACTATGGATCTGTGACGAGCAAGACGCCAGAAGAAAACCTAGGTTCTGCAGCTCACAAGAGAGAATGGTGAGATGCGAAATGACGTTGTGTATGAATGAGTTGAAGTGTGACGTTGAAATGCGTAAGTTCGGGTGTGGCACTAATATGTAGAGCCACGCGGCTGGAAGGGGTTAGAGGATGGTTGTCACGGTGGAGGAGAGAGAATTCTGATATTGGAGAATGAAAGAATGGTACGTGAGTGGAAGGTGGCTGAAGGAATCCCTTGGATTCTTCAGCCTTGACTTTCAAGGAATTAACTCTGGAGTACACTGGACAGAAAATTAATTCATTATCTCAAAAGTTATTACAAGATGTGTTAGTATGCCTATATGTAGGACCAAGTGTACCACATGCCTAACACATTGTATACATGTCTAATACAAGTAAAAGAAATAGTAGGCTAAGGAAATTGGGCTTGGGCCCAAGTCATCAAGCATGGGATAGATTCAAAGGTTTATTGAGGGCGACCCCATTCCATGGGTTCGATAAAACTGCATACTTGCTTGCGTTCCTTGGAGGTTTGCGCGCTCATTCCAAAATGATGTTAGATGCCTCAACTGGAGGCAGTATTAATAGAAAAACAGAAGATGAGGTGTACAACTTGATTGAAGAGATGGCTTTAAATGAAGTGTCACAGAGTGAGAGGAGCACGCAAAAAGGAGGACTCCTACATCTTCCTACTGAAGATGCTGCAGCAGCACAGAATCACCTCCTCAGCTAGAAACTGGACAAGTTGACATAGATCATCTCCGAACTTCCTCGGGGACTTAGAAATATTTCTCAGGCTCAGCAACTTTGTGACTTATGCGGTGGCGACCATATCAATGGTCAATGTGCTTTCATGGAGGAGATGCAACAGGATGTGAATTATATGGGAGCCCAATTTCAATACAAGCAGGGAAATTTCAACCAAGGTAATTCTAGCCAAGGTTGGAAAAATCATCCAAGTATTGGGCAGAGCCAGAACAACTCATCTGTACAAGTGAGCAACTTCCGGCAGCAACAACCGTCACCGTTGTGGCAGCAAGTGAGTAATTTGACTGAATCTGTCAGGACCTTAAGTAATCGATTTGATGATTTCTTCAAAAAGTATGAGCAGCAGGTCAATAGTAATCAGGCCAATTTTAAATCACTTGAGACACAGATTGGGCAGCTGGCAACAAGAATAGAAATTACAAGAAAAACCAGTTTAGGGCAAGCATTGAGCTTAACCCTAAGAGAGAATGCAAGGTTGTTATGAGCCAGGATGGTTGGGAAGCAAATTGTGAACCGTTCCATGTGGTGAATAGTGAAGAGGAGGAGATGCTGATGGTTGAATTCTTCGAACCCAGAATTGGTGAAGATGAAGAAAATGACATTTATAACGAAGAAGAGGTTGGAGGAGGAAAAGAGGAAATAGGAACCAGAAGCAATCATAATGGGGGATCTAGAGAGATTTTCAACAGGATGATTGTGGTACCTTTAGGAAATTAGCAACTCCCGCCTTATTCGGAAAGAGTTAAGATCAACAGTGATGATGGAATGGAGCTTACTGATGAAGAAGATTATCTTGTTGCTCAACCGCAAAAGAGTAATTATCCTCCTAAGGCTAAAGATCTGGGGTGCTTAACACTGTCATGTGCTCTGAATGATTTGGATATGGAAGCTATGATAGATTCTGGATCCAGTATCAATCTAATTCCCACGAAAGTTTTAAAGGAAATTGGTGGGCTTGTGTTGAAACCCTCTGACTTGACTATAACAATAGTAGATGGTTCTAAAAAAGTGCCAGTGGGAATGATGGAAAATGTTGTCGTGCGAGCAGATTGTCTTGAGTTTTTAGCAGACTTCATTGTCATGGATGTTAAAGCGGAGGAAGAGTATCCTGTGATTTTGGGGCGACCCTTCATGGCAACATCAAAGATGTTTATTGATGTTCATAATGGAAGGATTATGATGAGGGATTTGAATTATCTATTTCTGTATACTAGCTGTGAAGGGGATGAGATCAAAACAGTAAAAAGAAAAACATTTGAGAAGCCAGAGATAGACGAAGACCAAGAAGAGAGCATGGCAGGTATTGATTACTATGACAGCTGTTGTGTTTTGCAGGTGCCTGAGGATAACGAGAGAAAAACCATTCACCCAAAATCAAAAGAAGATCCACTCCAACCGGGGAGCAAAGTGAGATTTAAGAAAAAGGAATGGATAGTAAAGGAGCTGACGGAAAAAGGAATGGTGGAGATTAGAAGACCATATTCCACAGTGATCAAGAAGGTGGACCGAAGAAAAGTGAGCCGATGGGATGATGAAGATCCCAACGTGAAGAAGAAGAGTTGAACTTGCTGGAAATTATTTTATTTTTGTATTTTAAGAACAATTTTTATTTTTCAGTTATTTGCGTTTTTTTTATTTTATTGGAACTTGTACTTAGATTTTTGGAACAATTTTTGGGTAGCATCTACTGAGGGATGCTAAAAATATTTGGTATCCACTGAAGGATATCCAGAAGGTACACCTACTGATGGGTCGTGGAAGGTAGTGCACTTACTAACAAGTGCCAAACAGGTTTGGGTCAGGCTCGCGACGTTAAACAAGCGCTACTAGGAGGCAACCTAGATTTCTTCTTACACTTTTGCATTTTAAATTCCTAGAATAGGTTGAATTTTAATTTTGGTGTGTTACTCTTGGCTTTGACACTTGTTCTGAAAATGTTTGACTGACTGATAGGTATGATGGAGCCATTTGATGCTTATCTGATGTGGATGAGAATTGAGTTGTAATGCATGTTGATATTCTGTGAAATAGATGTGTGATGAATTATGATTGTGGTTTTGTGTAAGAAATCATGTGTGTGAGATTTTGAGCTCCAGAGTTTTTATTGTTGTATGCATTGTTTACAGGAAAACATGAATGATATTGCTTTAATCTTGATGATTGATAGAATTACTTGTGAATGTCATACGATCAAGGCCATTTTTGAAAACCCTTCTCTAGCTAAATTTTCACCCAAAATACTTGAAATATTTTACCCTTTTTGAACCTTAGCCTTAAACAGTATGTGAACCCATGTTTTGGCATTCTTTACCTTGAGTTAGGATGAGCTTAAATGTATGCAATGAAAAGGTTCAAGTTTGGGGTTGTATGGTGAAAAATTGAA
>NC_028360.1:1373289-1374356 GCF_000741045.1 Vigna radiata var. radiata | reverse complement strand
AATTTTTGTTTTGAAATAAAACAAATAAACTGTAATAAGGCTAGGGATAGCAAGCCAGTAGTTAATATTAGGCTCTTTTCGCCGAGGGATCGGGTTAAGGGGAGGCTAAGAAAGTTGCATAACAATTAATTAATCAAACTAATATTCAAGAGGAGTACATAAGAGAGGGCGGATTAGATGAAATTGTAAACCCCCAACAACATCCATTCATCCATTGTTTTCTTTTGTCAATTGAATCAACTTTATTTTGCATGTTGATATTTTTGTTCTCAAATCCAATTTATTAATTTTTAGGTTTAAACCTCTTTTTGGTCCCTAAGTTTTGAGCGAATGTTCAGTTTAGTCCCCGCTTTTAAAAATGTAAACCTTTGGTTCCTAAGTTATAAAAAGTGTATCAAATGAGTCCTTTGGGAAAACGAGAACGAGAAAGTCATTCGAGTCTCTTTGGGAAAACGATACTTGGACTTACCATTTATTATTACTAGTACGATTTGGTACACTTGCCAATCCGTTAGGAGGAACCCACTCACACACTTCAGCCATCTGTTCCACACACCTGTAATCCATCACTCACCTCTGATTATCTTCATTATCTTTCTCCATCTCACACATTCATTCTCGAGGCTCTCTCCATCTCCATATCCCTCTCGGCTTTCCCTCGCTCGCACTAACAAACGCAGTCGAGACCATTCTGTTTCTGCTAGAAAACTCGTCACAGCGCTCCGGGAGTTCAATCACTCTTTCCCACTCTTTCAAATGCATCACTATGCCGCTGATAAGGCTTAGCATCATGCATCCACTCCAAAAACACCCTCGTCGGCCGTCATGAGCGTCTCCCTGTCGCATCCTTCTACGAAGGCGCCTTGCCTCTGTTGAACGAGTCATCTCCTTCATCTCTGCCCTGGCCACCTCCTGCCTCTGACGACTTTCTCGATTGCTTCCTCAAATTCCTCCTTACTCACGGTCCTACTTTTCTTCCTCGGACAAGAGAGAAAACCTCACCCTCCACCTTCAACCACCAATCCCAATGGCAATTTCTTCGGCGGCGCTAGTAATGGGAGATTGGT
>NC_028360.1:1364921-1371939 GCF_000741045.1 Vigna radiata var. radiata | reverse complement strand
AAAAAATAAACATGCAATGCAATTGATTCAATTGGTTTTGAGAAACTTGGATGAATGGTGTTGTTGGAGTTTACAATTTCATCTTATCCACTCTCATATATCTACTCTCCTTATTTACTTCACTTACTTATCTAATTGCATGCAAACTTTCTTGGTCTACCCTTAACCCAATCCCTTGGTGAAAAGAGTCTATTATGAATTACCGGCTTGCTATCCCTAGCCTCCCCTAGTAACCAATAATGCAATGTGATCGGAAGCAAATACAATTGACCGTCCTATCCCTATCCCTAGGCGATATTAGCATAATCAAGGAATTTCTCATCAGTTCATGACATTACCGTACGTCCCTATATAGATAAAGACAAACATCTTTTACTGAATGAGTTAAACAATAAAAGCTTTGAGCATAGATGAGAACCCAACAATTGATAAATAAGTATATGANAANCATATGAAATAAATAAGAATTTGAATATATGAGAGTTTCAAAAGATTACATTGTTCCCCAACAACAAAGGGTTTAGTTCACCATAATCATGGTGAAACTAGATGAAAATAATGAAAGAATGGAAAAGCAAACCCTAGATTTGATAAAGAGGAGCCTAAGCATCCAAGAAATCTTCTCCAAGGAGTGTAAGGTAGGTCTAGACGTCTCTCTCTGCCAAAGAATGCCTATCTAATTCGCACCGGGACTATATATAAGCCCAAAAAGATAACAGATAGATTACAGATAGATTCACAAAATCTAACTAAAAAAACAGACAACCGCCCAGGCGCCTAAATTCACCGCTCAACGGTTTGCCTATTGCCGCTTTGACCGCTCAACGGTCAGTTTTGCCGCTGAGGGGTTTGCCTCTAATCGCTCTGAGCGCTCAGCGGACCATTCTGACGCTCAACGGCTATCTTGACCCTTCTCTTCATCATTTTTCTCCTTCTTTCAAGGGTCTAAGTCCACCTTACTTTACTTTCATCTTCATTTCATCTAAAAACCTTGCAAAACAATGTAAAACAAGCATAATATCTCTAAAACCAATTTTTGACTCTCAAGAGACTCAACTAAGTGTTTTACTTGATTTAAAGCTCATTCTAAGCCATAAAGGGTGTGTTTTACTATCAAATTCAAGTCTGAAAATAAAGGTTTTTAGACCGTTATCACAACCCCAAACTTAAAACTTTGTTTGTCCTCAAGCAAACAAAACAAAACTTGGCTTTTCACTTTTTCATCAAATAATTCACACTTTTCAAAACTCCTTTTTCTCATGACAAGTTATCATACAATTCAGATTTCAGTGGAATCCTACAAAAGGATATACATGCTTTCAATCCAAATTAGTTCACAGAATTAATCTTTTTTTCAACAAATGTTTTGTTCATGAATGATCAATCAACTAAACATAGATGTAAACATGGATTTAACAATTCTTACCAAGCAAGTGTTTCACTCAATCACTCAAGTGTTTAGGGAGGTCACTCTACTCTCTACTATTTACACGTCACATAAAACAATATTGTCAGTCATCTTAAAAAATCAAAATCTTCACATGCATATGTCATCACAAGGACTTTTCCAAGGCTTGTATCGTGGTTGGGCTATCAAGAAAATTGGTTTTTCTAGATCACAAAATCCTTGAATTAAAAGAGCTATTTTATCATTGAAAAGATTCAAGTTTAAACTCTCATTATCACCAATTTCCTTTATTTCCAACTTCTTCCCTTTATTGATTTTTCATTGAGTTCCCTTTTTTTTATACATGCTTAAACTTTTTTCTTCTCTTCTTTCCTTTTCACATGTATTTTTCTTTTTCATCTTGTGAACTCAATGCTCTTCATTCTCTTTTGCCTTTCATTTTCACCATTCAACCCCAAACTTGAACCTTTTCATTACATATAATTATTCTCAACCCTAATTCAAGGTAAATCAATTCAAACAAGGGTTTTTATACTGTTTAAGGTCAAGGTTCAAAACGGGTATATCATTCAAAATTCTTTGGGTGAAAAATTTGGCTAAATAAGGGCTTTCCAATCATGGCCTTGATCACATGACATACACATGCAATTCAATCAATTATCAAGATTAAGTCAATACCATTTATGATTCTCTGTAAACAGTGCACACAACAATAAAACTCTGAAGCTCAATACCTCACATAATCATACTTTCTCACTTCTCACATGAATCCTGCNTAGCATCAAAATCACAATCATGAATCACTTACTCATCTGTTCACATTACTAGTGAACCATAAACCTGGATATCAACATTCACACATTCTCAATCATCATCCACCATCAATCATCAATAGCAAACAACTCATCATGCAATAATAATGAACCATTATCAGAATAAGTGTACAAGCCAAGCATAGACTCAAACATAAATTCAACCTATACTACTAATTCAAAGTACAAAGAAAAGAAAAAGAAATATCCCTGTCAGTGCTTGGCATCCATCAATAGATGCCATCAGCGCAGATCCTCATCTGATTCATCATCATCCTCACCCTCCTGGGCATCCTCAAAATCTTCGTCATCCTCCTGGTCATCCTCC
Source organism: Vigna radiata var. radiata (assembly GCF_000741045.1). Classification (NCBI taxonomy): domain Eukaryota; kingdom Viridiplantae; phylum Streptophyta; class Magnoliopsida; order Fabales; family Fabaceae; genus Vigna; species Vigna radiata. The sequence goes on along the minus strand of NC_028360.1, from coordinate 1,369,391 downwards.
TGTCTTCTTGAAGTTCCAGCAGCTCTGGACCCCCTACCATGTGCCTGTCCTTGAGGCCAAGCCATCACACTACGGAACTCATCCATAGTCCACCTGTGTGGTGGCTGATCATATAGTCATATAATCATCTCGGCAGTGGCCTCCTGCCCTATGTAAATGGACTCCATCCTCGCCTCCATCATGGACATGTACATGTCTCTCATCTAGAATGGCTCAGGCTGTTCTACTGGTGTATCTGCAGGCTCATCCTCCTGCTGCACTGTTGCCCTCCTAGGACGTCTCCTAGGGGCTGCTCTAGCTGGCTCATCACCTCTACAGTACTGATGAAAATAGGAGGCATTAATAGCACTCATCGGCCTCTCAAAGAGTGGAACTGAAGTATCCACTCCTTCTTGCTGGCACAAATACGTGATTAGGGACAGATGTCCCAATGGTGTCCTGCTGCTCACTGTGTTGGCACAACTCAAAATTTCACTGGTAATGATCTTACCAACATTAACGTCCAGCTGCCTCAACATACAGTAGATAACCAAGATCTGATGCAAAGTGATATCAGAAACATGAGAACATGGCTGGATATTCGCATGTGTAAATGCCATCCAGTATTTGGCTAGGGGAGTCAAATCTGCCCTAAGGATATTCACTGGTGCTCCATTAGGGTTTCTCTGAAAATGTCTCCCAGGGATACACATCAATCTCTCAATCTCCTCATAATCCCTGGCCTCCCCCAACATAGCAGCATACTTGCACTGCTCTCTTGGCCACTCAGTCCCTAGAAAGGCGTTGATGGTGTCAGGATCATAACTGATCAAGTGTCCACGTACATAGCTCATGTACCTCCCTACAAACACTCCTCCTCTCGGCAAGGCATTGGCATAAAATTCCTTCACCACCTTAATACTAGCTGGTGCTGGATAAGTAGTCAATCTCTCCCATCCTCGCCTTTCAATCTCCATACCAAACTCTGGAGCCAAGTTAGGAATGTACATAGCTTTTCTCGCTATCAACAACCGCCTCTCTTGGACTATAGCAAAATGTTCCTCATGCTTCCTTGAAAGGAACTTTAAAGAATAGAATCTCCTTGGTCTTTCAGGTTCCTTCCTTTTGTTACCCATTGTCTTAACTCTTTTTGAGGTAGACATTCCTGCATAAATCAAATTCATCCAACAAAATTCACAGAAACATCATTAGAGGTTAGTGCATCATCAGAAAAACAAGGCTCTTTAAAACGCAAACATTCAAGAATTCAAACATTTAGACAAAATAGTTACAGACCGCCCAGCGTCAAAATAGACCGCCCAGGCGATTTACCTCAAGCAGTGCCACCGTCCAAGCACCAAAGCAGACCGCTCAGCGGTGGCGGCTAGGATTTTTCAACATCCTTGCCTATTTGATCCTAATCTCCACTCGCTGATTTCATCACTCCAAATCAAAGTCATGCAATCCAATCGGTTCAAACAGTTCATATTCTATCAATTCATGCATAGAAATCAAAAGCCCTAATTTTATCATGTTCCTAGGCATGTTCATCAATAAATCCCCAAATTAGAAACCCTAAAAATGAATTTGCATACTTACTTGAATGGAGATTGTGAATGCTTGCAGAAAATTCACTTAATTGATGATGGTTATCCTTTCCGATGTAAATCCCTCAACCAAAAACCCCAAACTTTGACAAAACAATGGTGAAAAATTGAATTTTTGGTGAGTGGGTGAATGAGAAAGTGAGGAAATCTCTCTAAAATGCTCTTGAAAGTGAAAGAAGAGTGTTAGGGCTTAGGGAGACCTCTCAGGCGAAATTCAAAGAAGGGTTTTAAAGTGAAAAATGTGAAAAACCGCTCAGCTTTTAAGAAAAGCCGAGACCATCAGCGTCGCAACCGCTCAGCGGCAAAATGCACCGCTCAACGGTCTGCGCTTGATTTGTCTTCTTCCTCTTTTGCTTTCTTTTGAGTACTCTTCCCTTCTAACCCTTAATTTCGACCTTCAATTTTCAAATATATACTTTCCCCTCTCAGTTGCAATCATTAACATGTAATGCACTTAACACAGGATTAAAAACAAAACAATCAGCTGGGTTGCCTCCGAGGTAGCACTTGTTTAACGTCACGAGCCTGACCCAAACCTGTTTAGCACTCTTCAGTAAGTGCTTATCCTTCCAACACCCTTCAGTAGGTGTACTTACCTTGTATCCATCAGTAGATACTTAAAAATTTAGCATCCCTCAGTAGATGCTACCCAAAAAGTGTTCAAAAATTTAGTAAAATATAAGTAAAAAAAATAATCAACTACCCTAAAACTACAATTGTTTATACAAAATGGGATTTGGATGTAATCAATTTGTTCCATCCCGGTTGGGATCTTCATCAACCCAACTCATCAGTTGCTTTTTATCCACTTTCTTTATGGCTCTTGTGAATGGTTTCCTGATTTCCAGCTTGCCATCTTCTCGATTTTTAATAACAAGCCACTTCTTATTCTTGAATCTCACTTGTGCTCCTATTGGAAGTGGTGTATATTCAGTGTGGATAGTGCTTCCTTTGTCAACCTCCTCATCTTTAGGTACCCGCAAAACATTACAACTATTAGAATTAGTACCTATTGTGTTGTCCTTGAGTGCAGCTTATATCCTTGACTTCTTATGTTTGTCCCTCTTTTTAATTCTAGTACTTTTCTCTTTAAAGCCAGTATAAAAGAGTACATTCTCTTTATCTCTCATCATGATCTTTGCATCATGGACACTTATAGACATCTTGGATGTTGCCATGAAAGGTCTTCCAAGAATTACTGGAATTCTTTCCGCATCTTCCATACTCATGATGATAAAATCAAACTAAGAATTCTAACTGCTCCACTTGAATAACCACATTTTCCACCATACCGCATGGTGTTTTAACTGAACCATCTGCCATTGTTACTGTAAGATTAGATGGCTTTAAGGTTAGCCCTCCAATTTTCTTAAACAAGCGTATAGGCATCAGGTTAATACTGGATCCAGAATTTATCATTGCTTCCCCTATATCAACCTCATTAATCTTACATGCTAGATTCAAGCAACCTGGATCTTTTACTTTAAGTGGATAATTCTTCAGAGGTTGAATCTCAAATTCTTGCTCATCATCATCTTCATCTGAATCTATCATGTCTCCAAGATAAAATTTCATTCTTGCAGGAATTTGTTTAATAATTGAAGGCATAATAGTCATTTGATTATTAATTCCTCTATTTTGCTCATTATGACTATCTCCTACTCCCTCTTCTTCTTCTTCACTACTACTGTTAATCTCAATGGCTTCTGTAAGACCTGTATAAATAAAGTGATTACTTTAAGTATTTTATTTTTGTGATATTAGATAATAATTGTGATGTGAAACGTTGTTGAGAAATATTTAAGGAAGGGAAGAAAATTAAATTAATATTGATTTTTTTTAATTTTCGAAAAACTTGAAAAGGTATGTAAATATAATGGTTTGCGCTATTTTATCAACAAATGGAGTCTTGTCTAGTGGTGATTGTGTGTGTGCATGGGAGGGTTGTGTGCTTGGTTTCAAGTTCAAACCCTTCCAAGATCAAAGAGCCTCCTAGCTCTTTTTAATTTCCACCTTGGCATGTGGGTCCCACCATGACATAAGAAAGAGGAAATCAAAAGCTTGGAACATGAAGTGGGGTGTTGCAACACGTCAATTGTTGTGTGAATTTCATGAATGAAACTTGCTTTGTTTCTTCCATTAAATGATGAGAGAGAATGTAGTAAGGTAAAATTATTTTTAAGAAAAACTTCTTTTAACAACACTTTTTTAACAATTTTTTTACAACGCATACGTGGCAGCTTGTGATTGGTCCATTTTAAATATTTTTTAAACATAAATTCAAATAGACCAATAAAATGATGACACGTGTCCCGTTGTCAAAAAAGTTGTCAAAAAGTGTTGTCAAAATATCATTGTCCTTATTTTTAATACTTTGTGTGCATGTAAATTGGTATGAGAAAGTTGAGAAGGAGAGCCTTTTCACGTCCTTTTTTTTATGTGCTGCAACATGTGTTCTTTTTATTGGTTGCTTTTATTATAAGTTCCTTTTGCATAGTTGAAAAAAAAAATATAAAATAAAAATGAATGAATGAAGTAACGTTCAACGGAGGGGCTTCTGCTTACCATTTTGTACTTCCATACGTTACTTGCAGGCTTGGCTAGTAGGTTTCATTTTTTTTTCATGGGTTGGAACACATGTTTTCTAGACTTTGGAAATATTAAGTGACCTTTGATTTCCTTGTGGGAGGTTACCACTCTATTAGTAATTGTAGGTTACATAAATGAGAGTTAAGGGGCACTTTAACACCTTTTAAAAACTACCATTTACACACATTAAAGAGAGGTTTTATTGGTGTTAATGTGGAGTTAGGAATGGGAAAAATCTGAAATGGCTTAAGGGTGCCCTTGGGAGTGACCTAGAATAAAGTGGTTAAGGGTTAGT
>NC_028360.1:1361332-1363681 GCF_000741045.1 Vigna radiata var. radiata | reverse complement strand
GGGTATATGGGGTTGATGAAAGTAATGAAGAAAGAAGAAGCTTGATGTCATTGGAGGAAGATGATCATGAAGGGGAAGGAGTGTTGGGATGTTGCAGCGTGAAAGAAACATGTTGAGAGTGAGAAAGAGAATGGAGTTTTGTTTTGTGTTGGAAACGAAGAAAAAAAAAAGGATGGGAATGCATGGGATGTGTGTTACATAGAATGAAGAGAGAAAATCAAAATGAAATAAGGAGTGGTTTGGTGTGGGGCCGTAAACTTTTTGGTAAAAGAGAGAAGAGTGAAATTGTATTTTGGTGTGTGTAGTTTCAATGTAAGGAAATTGTGCAAGTGAGAGAAATGTTAACTTTGACCATTAGAAAAGATAGTAAAAGTGGGGTGGGGTCTACGGTTTTTGAGAGAGAAAGATAGGAAAAGTGAAACTTTATGTTTTAATTGAAAATAAAAGCAAAAGAGAGAAGGGAGAGAATGTTTGGTTACGTAAAAGTGGAGAGTAGGAGAGAGAAAGAGAACTTTTAGTGAAAAATGAATGTTTTAAGTGGGGTCCACTTGGAGAAAAAAAATATATAAAGTTTGAGTTTAAAATTAAAAAGATTAATGGGGTCCACTTGGGTTGGTAAATTTAAGAAAGGGGTGTATTTAAAATAAAAAGGGGTACATGAAAAAGTGTGTTTTATTATGTGTTGTGATTTTAGTAAAAGCGGGGGTGCACTAGAAATATTGGTTCTAGTGGAATGGAAGGGTGAGATTAATAATTTCATGGGGGTGCGCAAGTAGGAAAATAATTAAATTATTTTTATTGTGAAAAATTGATTGATTTAATTATTTGAGTATTTTTAATTAATTGTTGGTCAATGATTTTGGTTGACTTTGAATATGCGGGTGATATGTGTATTGTTGTGATGGTGAAGTTGTGAGAGTAAGTGTTCTGTCATTTCCTTAGAATTTTTGTCGAACTGATGGTGTTCGTATTGCGATACGATAGTGTGTTGAGTTCTCTGCGGAGACTGAGATTCGAGTGTCACCCTATCCTCATGCGTGGGGACTAGAGAGGGTTAGATGTCTCGCCCAATGACTTCGGCTCGTGTGAGCATAGTGCTCGGTGGGTGCGCCTAACCAAAGTTTTTACTTGTAATTCCTTGAGGAGTTGGGGAGATAGGCCTGAAGTTGCGATGGAAGGCGGCTCGAATCGCCCTGTTTTGCGAAACAGGTTTGGTACGACAAAATTCAAGGAAACAACAGAAGCTTGTGAAATGACTTGAGTTGTGAGTTTAATATTGTGATGTATTGTAATGTTATGACTATGATAGTCTGGGTGGTGATGATTTAAATTATGAGTTGAATACTGAGAAGTGTTGTGATGTGATGACTATTTTAGTCTATGTTACGATGTTGTCTTTGAAATTATATGCTATGTTATGTCCTTAGTTACTCACCCTTTACTTTTGTGGTTGTGGTTCCACCTACAATGATCGTACTTGTACGGGAGTAGATGGTGTTGCAAATAATGCAAGGCTAGATAGCACGATGAGAGATTTGGGAATTTGCTATGGGGAATTTATCATGTTTTAAAGTTATTTCTTGTTTTTGAATAATGGATTTGATATTGTAAGGTTGAACTTTATGTTCTAAGACGCTTAAACCATTGAGTTTTATTTCTGCGATGTTAATTTTAAATAAAAAAAAAAATTGGCGTAAAATTTCGGATTCTATTATTTTCTAGTGGCACTCCGTTAGGGGTGTTACAACTTCACCTTCCTCCTTTTCATCACTGCTCTCCATCTCTATAACTTCATTGTCAGCTCTTCTCCTATCTCTTATCACCACATCTTTGCCTTCTTCTTTAGGGTTAACATCAGTATTAGCCCTAAACTGGTTCTTTTCAGTGGTTTCCACTCTTTTTGACAACTGTCCAATTTGCATTTCTAATTATCTAAAAGTAGCTTGATCACTTGCTCTATTGGACTCATAGACTTTCAAGAATTTATCAAATCTTTCACTCATCTCTTTGACAAACTCTGTCAGATGTGAAACTTGTTGCCACATATTTAAAGGTTGCTGCTACCTAAAGCCTCCTTGTTGCCCTACTGGGTTATTCTGTTGTTGGCCAATACTTTGATGATTCTTCCAACCCTGGCTAGAATTGCCTTGATTGAAATTCCCTTGTCTGTACTGATATTGGTTCCCCATAAAGTTAGCTTCTTGCTGCATCTCCTCAGGTATAGCACATTGACCATTAATATGGTCACCACCACTGATGAGCTCAACTCTGAGGCAGATCGGCGACGAGCTGAAGGAAATGGCACAAGATCGACTGACGAACCATACCATAGACGCAGCGGAAGACAGA
>NC_028360.1:1350925-1359937 GCF_000741045.1 Vigna radiata var. radiata | reverse complement strand
CTTATTCTCTCTTTTTCTTCCTCTTCTTTCCTATGTTGCTCTCTTCTTTCTTCCTCTTCTCTCCTATGTTGCTCTCTTCTTTCTTCCTCTTCTCTCCTATGTTGCTCTCTTCTTTCTTCCTCTTCTTTCCTATGTTGCTCTCTTCTTTCTTCCTCTTCTATCCTTGCTTGCTCTCTTCTTCTCTCCTTTTCTCTTCTTCTCTCTTCTTCTCTCTTCCTCTCTTTCCTTCTCTCTTGTCTTTCCATTCTTTCTTGTTGTTCCCTACACTTCCTCTCAAGGCTCCTTTTACTTTCTTCATTCAAGAAATTCATAAGTTTATCTTTAAAATCTCTTTCTTGACAATAAAATCCACTTAAACTTTTAATGAATGCTCTACCCTCTTGAATGAATTCTTTTAAAAGCTCTTGATTTCTTTCTCTTTCTATGACTCTAAGTTCATTTTGTATAATTGAGGATTGCACCTCCCTATTAATCTTATCTTGAGTCAAACTCTTTTCTAAATTACCAAACTTATTCATTATGGTCCTAAGAGTATATTGCTGCTCAAATTCTCTAATCCTATGACTAGACATCCTATATTCTTAAAACAAAGTTTACCTGACTCAAACAATCAAAGACAATTAAAAGGACATGCAAACTCTAAACGGACTCTAATTATCCTATGCCCCTAGACGAACACAAACACAACGGACTCTAATGTGACAAAAGTCACACCTATACGTGATACACAAGATCAAACACTCAAAAGAAAACAACTAAAGTTGCCAAGTGTTGGAAAGAGCACCAAGGACTCTTCCTAACTTGGACTTTATAAGGGGCCTTTTACAAACACAAAAGCTAAGACTAACAGTTGGGCTGCAAGCCCATCAAATACAAATAAGAAAAACAAAAGCTATGCTACGGTCTTGATCTTAATCCAACGCAGTGACAACCCACAGCTACTACGACCCTTGTTCAAATGAAGATCCACGTGCTTGACTGGTCTTTATCTTGGAGTGGTTTAGTTGATGCGCTTATCTTCACGGGGTCTCAAATTGAATCTGCTGCACAATAATTCACTCAAAATCAGCAAATCACAATCTCCAACAAATTACAAGTTATAACAAAAATAGCTTAAACCAACAGAAGCAAGATAGTTAAGCAACTTCCCTTTCTCTTGGTAGCACACGTTTTCCCAACCTTGTTAGCTTCAATTCAGTTCTCAACTTATACTGCACAGAACTAAATCAGCAGATCAAACAATTCCAATTCCACTAATTGCCAGTTATACCAAAACAGTTTAAGCAAACAACTTCCCTGTTATTCTCTCGGCTGGTTGTTCAAATGGTGTAGCCACAGAATTGCTTTGCTCTCAAATTACAATCTACAGCCCAGAGAATGGCAACATCAACAATTCACTCATTGCAATCAAGTACAAATTATACAAGAACAGTTTATTCAGAACAGAAACAGTTTAGGGAAGAAAACTCCCTTCAATTGAAACCTCACACAGGTGTTGTTGCTACTGTGGTCACGGATCTAACTCACCATTCACACCCTGCTACTGCTTACTTAAGCTAAATTCCAACAAATCAGCTATTCATACACAAAGACATACCAATTCCAGCAAAATACACATACACATGGATGTTAAACCAGATGCAAATGCATGCAAATCAATGCTGAACTAAACTGATTTTAACACCCATTACAGCTGATTAAAACTCTGATCAATCCAATGAAGGAAAATGATGTGATACAATCAGAATTAAAAGAACCAAAAACAATCAGACTTAGATTAAACAATCTGGACAAGAGTGTTGTGATGCATTTTAGAAATTGGTAGTTAACACAAGTTAATTCACAAATCAGTTCATGCACAGCTAACTATGTGGCATGCAAGGGTATTCAATCAATCCAAGGCAGTATAGAAACAATTCCAATTCAGATCAAATCAAAGAATGAAAGGTTGCTGGAAGTGAATTTCTCAATGAAAGATAAATGTATCAGTATGTGCAGTAACAATTTTCAAAGCAAAGCAGGACAAACCAAATAGCTCGATCAATCAATCTAGAAAACAACTGAAATCTGCATGTGGCAGTTTTAAACAATCACAGTTGCTTGCTCATTCAATTTCCTGCACAATGATCAGTCACAAAATAGTTAGCAACAGTTAAGTGAAGACCAATTTTCGCTCAAATTTGCCAAGAAAATTAGGCTAATGCAGCCTTACAAAACTCACTACACTCAAGGCTTCTCTTAAAAATTTTAAAGCTCATAGAGGAAAGGTTTGGAAGGGAGATTCTCCCTTGTCAGTTCAAGGCTAGATAGTCTTTTAGACCACCACCACCTAAGATGCTACCAAGCACACAAACCTTCTTTTCAAATTTCTAGAAACCAAAGAGTAAAGCTTCTCAATCAAGAATGATTAGGCTAAGATCAATGACAGACAGAACAGGACAGGACAGTAGAGCAAGCAGACCCAAAGAAACTCTAGATCAGATTATAAAACCAAGAAAAAGCTTTAATTATGAACAACAGATCAGAGTTTACATGTAATGGAGACAAAACCAAGATAGCCAATAAAGACAAGCAAGAAAAAAAAATGGATTGCAAACACGGAGGCACAACAAACTGATCCTAAGAATAGAACTAGAACAGATTTAAAAGCAATAAACCCAAACAAGCCGCATCAGAATAATTCAAATAAAATTTGAAACTGTTTGATGTATTGCCTGAGAGAATAATTCAATTTGGTGCACCAAAGTTTGTGATTTTCACTTGCACAGCCACTCAGCTTTTTACTTGATACAGAATTACTTTTATGATATTACTTTCATCTTTTCTTTTCTTTTGGAAATGTTCAATTCACTGGACCAAGCTTTTGCTACGAGTGTAAGTAATTAACATGCACCAAATCAGATTAATCAATCAAATGGAATTTATGCAGCTTGCTTTCAAACAATTATTGATTAAAACTGGTGGTGTTAAGAGTGAAATTATGCAACAAAATTAGCAACTTCACCATCCAAATTTTAATACACAGAATCAAATGACTTATGGACACTAGAATGTATCTAATTACAGCAATTAAAACTAGATGAGACACACTGGAATTAAATTGAAAGAAGTTCAGTAATGATCTAATACTGAATCAGCTTTTTAAAAAAAAAAATCAAATGACTCAAACTAAGATAATGCAGATCGGCCAACTGCTGAAATTATTTCTGCTGGAATTTTTACAATTGCAACCAAGCTCATGCCTAGCATGTCATTGCTTATATGGTATGCACATGGTACTGACTCAATCAAGCAGATAATCTCAATGCCAAATTCTCAGTTAAGTATACAAATAAACCAGAAACAGATTAGGCACCAAATAAGTGCTTTGAACCAATGCAAAGCTGCATCTCATGTCACACACTAAGCACCCGAGCTCGTAATGAATTTGTCATTGCTCATATGGTGTGTTAATGTTGATCAAACAACCAGACTCACTTCAAAATCAAGAATCATGAATTCAAGGCACAATACTGGAAATTAAATGACAAAGTAAACAATTAACATGACCAAGACATGACAGAAATGGATTTAGAAAATAAAATGACTCAAAGCAAAGGATTAGACCGATTAAAATTCTCAAACAAGACTCGACTCAAAGCACAGAACGGCTCAAGCACAAGACATTCAAGAAAATGATGAACAACGCGAAAGCTAAATAAAAACTCAGAATCAAAGAACTCAGACAAAACAAATCAGAGACAATGAACGAAACAGAAACACGAATCAAATAAAACAAATACAACTAAGACAACACATACCAGATCATATTCAAGAGAACTCAAAATAGATTGAATCAATAATAGACAACTCAAAACAGAGAGGTGAAGCTTACCTTTGACGCGTGGATGCAACCTTGCTCTGACTACCACATGATGAGCTCAACTCTGAGGCAGATCGGCGACGAGCTGAAGGAAATGGCACAAGATCGACTGACGAACCATACCATAGACGCAGCGGAAGACAGAGAACGAAAAAGAAACCCTAGATCGAGGGTTTGTTGGATGGAGAGTCTAGATCTGGTGGTTTAGGATGGTTTAATCGGTGAGAATGACCGATTAAACGGTATAAAGGTCGAAGATGAAGATTCAATCGNTGAGAAGGTAAGGNAGGTCAAAACGATCGGCCAAATGGAAAGGAATGGTTCGGAGAAGATGAAACTGAGAGGTGGTTCGGTGAGATCAACTTACAGTGCTGATCTGAGACGCGAAGGTGACGATGTGGTTCGGCGGATGANGCTCTTGAGAGAAAAACCTAAGTAGAGCGATCGGTGGCTTCGAGAGAAATGTGGNATGAAACACGATATGAAGAATGACGCAGCCAGGGTATGCGCTGGTGTGTCANTGAGAAGCCACGAGTCAGCAGCGGAGTGGAAGATGGTGTTCACGTGGAGGAGTGAGAATATGTGGTGTAGCACGGTGGAAATTCAAGGAAAATGAAAAATGGAGGTTGTGTGCCTTGGAAGGTGGCTAGAGGGAGTCTTTGGACTCTCTAGCCTTGTGACTTTCAAGAGAGAATAGTTTCTTGAATTTAGAAAATTCTATTCTCATTAAACTCAAAAGTTCTTACAAGATGTGTTAGCATGCCTATATATAGGTCTAAATGTACCACATGCTTAACACATTGTACACATGACTAATACAAGTAAAAGAAATACTAAGCTAAAGAACTTGGACTTGGGCCCAAGTCATCAACCACAAAGTTCACATAGTTGTTGTGTTTGAGAAACATTACGAAGCTCCTTTGGAAGTTGTGATAAAATCTGTGTCAATGTACATAGCTTTTGGGTCAAAAGATGATTTTGAGCTAGCATTGCATCATTTGTAGATAAGTGCAAGACTCCTCTCTATTGTGTTGATGTGCCTCTTTCACTATACGCTTCTTGACCATTAGCTGCCATTTTTTCAATCAAGTCATAGGCTTCATCCTCAGTCTTCTGTTTAATATCTCCTCCAGCTGAGGCATCCAACATCATCTTCGACTGCATCTTCAGTCCACCAAGGTAGGCAAAAACAATGGTTGTCTTATCAAATCCGTGAACTGGTGTTTTCCTAAGTAAGCCCTTGAATCGCTCCCATGCTTGACTTAAAGTTTCTTCCATGCCTTGTTTAAATGATGAGATCTCTAGCTTTTCCTGAGTGACTTTTGACTGTGGAAAATATTTGCTGACAAATTTTTCAGCCACAGCTTCCCATGTTGTAAATGTCCTTTCAGGAAAAGAATTGAGCCATGCCTTAGCATTGCCTTCCAATGAGAAAGGAAACAAGCTAAGCCTCACTCTATCATCTAATACACCGGCCATCTTCACTGTGTTGCATATTTCACCGAATGCTGTCAAATGGTCATAGGGATTCTCATTTTACAGGCCATGAAACTGTTTGCTCTGCACCAAGTGTATAAGTGTTGGATTCATCACCATGTTGGTCGTTTGATCCATAGGCATGACTATGCTGTTAAAATGGAAAGGGTTAACTACATTTTATTGGTCTGCAAGAGTGCGTCTTGGAGGAGTTCTTTCAACCATCTCCTCTGTTCTTCTGTCTGGTGAAGGTGATAATAATCTTTCAGGGGAAGGAAACAAATCCCTAGATGGGCGTCTGACTCTCCTTCTCCCTCTTGTTTCAATTAAACCTTCAAGAAGAGGTGTATTTTTCTTGCTCCTAGTATGTCTGGGCTCCTACTGCATGCACAAGAAACACAAACCCTAGTAGCACTTTTTTATAATAAAAAGATAAAAGGATAAAAAGATATATACAATCAAATCAAACTTAATCAGTTTACACTACTAAATTAGTTAAATCACGAGTCCCCGGCAACGGCGCCAAAAACTTGTTAAACCCCTGGCAAGTGTACCAGATCTTTATGAAGTAATATAATTGGTAAACCCAATATCGTTCTTCCCAAAGGACTCAAAGGCCTAATCTTTTGTGTAAACTAATTGCATAAGATTTGAGAAAGGAATAAATTTAGTGGTTTGTATGCAAAGAANTGAGAAGCCACGAGTCAGCAGCGGAGTGGAAGATGGTGTTCACGTGGAGGAGTGAGAATATGTGGTGTAGCACGGTGGAAATTCAAGGAAAATGAAAAATGGAGGTTGTGTGCCTTGGAAGGTGGCTAGAGGGAGTCTTTGGACTCTCTAGCCTTGTGACTTTCAAGAGAGAATAGTTTCTTGAATTTAGAAAATTCTATTCTCATTAAACTCAAAAGTTCTTACAAGATGTGTTAGCATGCCTATATATAGGTCTAAATGTACCACATGCTTAACACATTGTACACATGACTAATACAAGTAAAAGAAATACTAAGCTAAAGAACTTGGACTTGGGCCCAAGTCATCAACCACAAAGTTCACATAGTTGTTGTGTTTGAGAAACATTACGAAGCTCCTTTGGAAGTTGTGATAAAATCTGTGTCAATGTACATAGCTTTTGGGTCAAAAGATGATTTTGAGCTAGCATTGCATCATTTGTAGATAAGTGCAAGACTCCTCTCTATTGTGTTGATGTGCCTCTTTCACTATACGCTTCTTGACCATTAGCTGCCATTTTTTCAATCAAGTCATAGGCTTCATCCTCAGTCTTCTGTTTAATATCTCCTCCAGCTGAGGCATCCAACATCATCTTCGACTGCATCTTCAGTCCACCAAGGTAGGCAAAAACAATGGTTGTCTTATCAAATCCGTGAACTGGTGTTTTCCTAAGTAAGCCCTTGAATCGCTCCCATGCTTGACTTAAAGTTTCTTCCATGCCTTGTTTAAATGATGAGATCTCTAGCTTTTCCTGAGTGACTTTTGACTGTGGAAAATATTTGCTGACAAATTTTTCAGCCACAGCTTCCCATGTTGTAAATGTCCTTTCAGGAAAAGAATTGAGCCATGCCTTAGCATTGCCTTCCAATGAGAAAGGAAACAAGCTAAGCCTCACTCTATCATCTAATACACCGGCCATCTTCACTGTGTTGCATATTTCACCGAATGCTGTCAAATGGTCATAGGGATTCTCATTTTACAGGCCATGAAACTGTTTGCTCTGCACCAAGTGTATAAGTGTTGGATTCATCACCATGTTGGTCGTTTGATCCATAGGCATGACTATGCTGTTAAAATGGAAAGGGTTAACTACATTTTATTGGTCTGCAAGAGTGCGTCTTGGAGGAGTTCTTTCAACCATCTCCTCTGTTCTTCTGTCTGGTGAAGGTGATAATAATCTTTCAGGGGAAGGAAACAAATCCCTAGATGGGCGTCTGACTCTCCTTCTCCCTCTTGTTTCAATTAAACCTTCAAGAAGAGGTGTATTTTTCTTGCTCCTAGTATGTCTGGGCTCCTACTGCATGCACAAGAAACACAAACCCTAGTAGCACTTTTTTATAATAAAAAGATAAAAGGATAAAAAGATATATACAATCAAATCAAACTTAATCAGTTTACACTACTAAATTAGTTAAATCACGAGTCCCCGGCAACGGCGCCAAAAACTTGTTAAACCCCTGGCAAGTGTACCAGATCTTTATGAAGTAATATAATTGGTAAACCCAATATCGTTCTTCCCAAAGGACTCAAAGGCCTAATCTTTTGTGTAAACTAATTGCATAAGATTTGAGAAAGGAATAAATTTAGTGGTTTGTATGCAAAGAANAAAAAATAAACATGCAATGCAATTGATTCAATTGGTTTTGAGAAACTTGGATGAATGGTGTTGTTGGAGTTTACAATTTCATCTTATCCACTCTCATATATCTACTCTCCTTATTTACTTCACTTACTTATCTAATTGCATGCAAACTTTCTTGGTCTACCCTTAACCCAATCCCTTGGTGAAAAGAGTCTATTATGAATTACCGGCTTGCTATCCCTAGCCTCCCCTAGTAACCAATAATGCAATGTGATCGGAAGCAAATACAATTGACCGTCCTATCCCTATCCCTAGGCGATATTAGCATAATCAAGGAATTTCTCATCAGTTCATGACATTACCGTACGTCCCTATATAGATAAAGACAAACATCTTTTACTGAATGAGTTAAACAATAAAAGCTTTGAGCATAGATGAGAACCCAACAATTGATAAATAAGTATATGANAANCATATGAAATAAATAAGAATTTGAATATATGAGAGTTTCAAAAGATTACATTGTTCCCCAACAACAAAGGGTTTAGTTCACCATAATCATGGTGAAACTAGATGAAAATAATGAAAGAATGGAAAAGCAAAACTAGATTTGATAAAGATGAGCCTAAGCATCCAAGAAATCTTCTCCAAGGAGTGTAAGGTAGGTCTAGACGTCTCTCTCTGCCAAAGAATGCCTATCTAATTCGCACTGGGGCTATATATAAGCCCAAAAAGATAACAGATAGATTACAGATAGATTCACAAAATCTAACTAAAAAAACAGACAACCGACCAGGCACCTAAATTCACCGCTCAGCGGTTTGCCTCTTGCCGCTTTGACCGCTCAGCGGTCAGTTTTGCTGTTGAGCGGTTTGCCTCTAATCGCTCTGAGCACTCAATGGACCATTCTGACGCTCAGCGGCTATCTTGACCCTTCTCTTCATCATTTTTCTCCTTCTTTCAAGGGTCTAAGTCAACCTTACTTTACTTCCATCTTCATTTCATCTAAAAACCCTGCAAAGCAAGCATAATATCTCTAAAATCAACTTTTGACTCTCAAGAGACTCAACTAAGTGTTTTACTTGATTTAAAGCTCATCCTAAGTCATAAAGGGTGTGTTTTACTATCAAATTCAAGTATGAAAATAACAGTTTTTAGACCGTTATCAATTAACAACAAATTATTTTGAAAGGTTTAAGCACACGTGCGACCATTCTGTCTGCCCTGTGCTGAAAACCTTTTTCTTCTTCTTACAAAAATTTCTTTTTAAAAGGTTTAAGCACACGTGCGACCATTTTGTCTGCCTTGTGCCGAAACCCTTTTTCTTCTTCTTACAAAAAATTTTTTTTAAAAGGTTTAAGCA
>NC_028360.1:1307643-1350667 GCF_000741045.1 Vigna radiata var. radiata | reverse complement strand
AAAAAAAAATTATTTTAAAAAGGTTTAAGCACACGTGCGACCATTCTGTCTGCCTTGTGCTGAAAACCTTTTTCTTCTTCTTTCAAAAAAATCAACAAAAATTTATTTTGAAAGGTTTAAGCACACATGCGACCATTATTTCTGCCTTGTGCTAAAACCTTTTCCTTTTTCTATAAAAATACCAAAAAATATAAAATCTTCAAAAAACTAAAAAACATCTTCACAAACAAACAATCAATCTTTCAGCTAGAAATACGTGATCCTTGATTCTCCATCAAGAATGGAGATACGTAGGAGCGAGGCTAGTCCTTGTCAGGTTCACTTTCCGAAAATCCAAAAAATTCAAATCTTTTGCAAACAAATTTTCCTAACGATTTCTCAAACAAAATTTTCAAACAGTTTCAAAAGAACTTCGTAACCCTAATTTCTCATTTTGAAAATACGTAGGAGCAAGGTCAATCCTTGTCGGGCACAAAAATCAAAAAATATATTTTGTCTCTTTAGAGTTTTACCTTTTTGGGGATAATTAAACATTTTTTAAACCACATCACATTCGCGTATCTAATTAAAGGTACTTCCCTCGGACAAGCATTGTAGGGTGCTAATACCTTCCCTACACGTAACCGACTCCCAAACCCAATCTTTAGTTTTCGTGGACCATGCCTTATCATTTTATGGTTTTTCCGTAGTTTTCCAGAATAAACTATAGTGGCGACTCCAACTCTTTTTTTTTCAAAATTGTTTCTTTTTTTGAATCGTTGTCCCGTCGTGATTTTCGGTTGCGACAGATGGCGACTCCACTGGGGATCATGTGAGAGTCGGGCCATTTAATTAGATGCGCGAATTTGATGTGGTTTTGCTTTGTGTTTTACTTTTCCTTTTTCTTTATCTACGTTTGATGTTTGAAATAATTGCATGTGAATTGTTTTGATATTGAACCCTAAGGTAGAAAACATGTTTATATCTGCCTGGGAATTTTTCTGATTGTTTTGCAGGTGAGGGTTTGGGTGCATTGCATTCTCCCTTCACACACACATATTATGCATCTATTAAGAGAGGCCCTATACCCGGGTCTGAGTGCAGCTTAGAAATAGAGGGGTTGTGTAACGGTGCCACTTGGGCCATACTGCCTGTTTGGCTATCGTGAGAACCCCAGCTAAAGTTTGTTCTCTCCATTTATGTCTTTACACCTAGTTGATTACTCGACTGTTGTGGAGATGTTGTGGAGGGGGGCCATAGCTCTAGTAACCATTGATCATTAGGCTCAGGGAACTATCCTGGTGAGATTGCATATACTTGTCCTTGAATCCAAAGCATTGAACCTTTATTAGGGCACTAAGGGAGATGTGTGGAGTCTTATAACCCTCATTGTTGCTTAATAAAATCAAGCACCTTATACATATCACTACATTCTTTTTCTTTCTTCCTTTGTTGCTCATGTTTTATTTGTCATGTCAAATTTTGTGGGTTTTAGTCAAGAAATTATAAAGTCGTGATTACGGTAAAAATGGAAATTAACATGGGATTGTGAGTTAAAGGGTATTCGAGTTTAGACTTTTTGAAGAAAAGCATACACATTGAGGCCAAGGGAAGCAATATCAATCACTTGAAGGATCTGGTGAAAAAAAAAAATAACCTTGAAAGATGCATTCAAGAACGGGTATAAGATTTTGTCAAGCTTGTCAGAGTGGAAGAATTTGGGCAAATCTTAAATGCATTTCTCAAGGGCAAAGCTCCATACAACTACCCTGGGAAGTATACCTCTATCTTGCAGTTAGATAAAATTGTAAAAGTACACCCTTGAAGTTGGCAAATGAATCCATACTTATAACAATGGGTCTTACTCAAGGATGTCTAGAGTGGTTCTTGCCTTAATTAACTGAGTATGAAAGGTGAGAAACATTCATGAATGTACTAGCTCTAAGAATCCATTCACTATTGGCCTAGCTGAAACTTATGGGATCCTCGGTCAATGTTGTGAGCCAAGGAGAAGGAAGATATTACGCTGTTTATCGGTGTCGTATGTATGCTTCATTTCTCGCATGAGTAAGGGCGTTTTGAATGCCACATGTCCCCTAGGAACTACTACTGTTAAACTAAAGATGAAAGGGGAAAATGAATGAAAGCAGCTCTATGCAGGCTCAGAAGAGGAAAAGTTTAAATGGCATGTCTCTTGGTAGCAAATATCATGTATCGCATGTCGTTGCAGGAATTACCCTTATGTCCCCCTCATGGGTATCCATTGTTGTGTGTGTGTCAACAAAAAAAAATAAGAGAAAAAGAAACAAAAGAAAAAAAAACACAAAAATAGAAAGAAAAAAAAAGAAAAAAAAAAGAAAAAAAATTGGGTATCCTGTGAGAGGGTCGCCAAAACCTGCATTTCTTGCCACATTGTAAATCTTTTGAGGAAGAGACCTTTACCGAAATGCTTCATGCTAGGGACACTTGGGGCAACGTTGTTCGCTTGGAGAGAGGCATGAGATCATGGACTATTAGTGAAAGACTCCCTTCGCCAAATTGATCAAGAAGAGGGTTAAGACAATCTAGTTGTCATTCAAGTTAATTTCTCCTTACTTAAATTGTGAGAAACAACTTCATATTGCTAAGCAGAGGGTTTGAGCAGTAGTGCCAAAACTGAAGGAGGAACGACGTCGTCGAGCTAAAAAAAAAACATCAAAAAGCTGGTGATTCAGATGAAAGAGTATGTCATTGAACAAAGGGCGAGTTACAGAGTTGGAAGAGAAGTTTTTCACAACAAGTTTTCCTCGCCAATGAAGCCATTGAAAGTGTTCCTAAGTCATTAGCTAATCCTGAGTCTCCATTTGACGATCTTTAGCCCGCTTAAGGGGATTGAAACATTCCTCAATTGCTGCAAGAAACCAATGGGAGAAATGAAAAACCTCATGGTTAAGGCCCCAAGGTAGTTGACCAAGACTTCCTATGCCTCATATTTTGGGAACTTCTGAATGACGAGCCACCCTATTGACTCTGTTTCGTGTTAATTTCAAAATTATACCGGGGCAATCTTTTCATGGCTTTATAATTTCTGACTAGAGCATTTGAACTACATGGTCTTCTCTTTTTCTTTTCATTTTTATTTTCTTTTTGTTTCATCTAATAAAAAAAATAAAAAATAAAATAAAAAAATCCAAGATACCCTAAAGGACTCAAACCAGTTACCAAATATTGGAGAACCAAGGAGAAGTTCAAGAATGGATGAAAGTTTATATCCAACAATTGAAGGGGGCAAATGAGTCAAGCCTTAGAGGCCCTGAATGCCTTACAGGGAACTGGAGATTCGTGTGCACCACGACTGCAACAAAGAGTATCAGGGACCCAAAATTTCCCTTACATGGTCTTCCCCTAAATTACATTTCACCCTCAGGAGCGTACTTGGGGCAAGTTCACACTCGAGAGGCTGAAGATAACGCGGTTGAAGTGGAAAACAAGCTTGGGCAACCACTTTCATGGTCCCTAGGAAAAGGCTTTAATCAAATATTGTGAGCATGATGATGACAAAGCAACCTGAGGTGAAATCTTCTCCCCATGTCGTTACACCAATGAAAGTTGAGGCTCACTGACGTAAATTTGAAATGTTGAAAAAAGGTGAGAGCCATAGAAGGTGGAAGAAGCTCTAACTCTGAAAATTTTGCAAGGCTTAGTCGCCCAAATTTGAGAAATTAGAAAGACCATTTGTCTCAAGACTCATCTCATGGCGTATGGCAAGAAAATGGTGGTGCATGCATATGGTGAAAAGGTGTCATGTTGTTTCTTCTAAGAGTTTGGCTGGCATGGCACTAACTGGTGTGCTTATCTTGAACCTTCACGCATCTAGTCTTGGGAGGATCCAATGGATGCATTCTTCAAGCACCATAAATATAACATGGATGTGGCACGAGACAGAGTGCAACTATAGAGCTTGGTAAAGGAGTCAAAATCATTCAAAGAGTATGCCTAAAGGTGGAAAGAGTGTTGCTCAAGGAAAGTCTCTTATGAGTGATAACGAGATGGTTGACACATTCCTAAATACTCTGCAATCACCCTTTTGTGAGACCATGGTGAGTAGTGTTTCCTCAAACTTTGCAGACCTAAGAATACTTGAAGAAAGAATTGAAGTTAATGTGAGGATTGGAACGATCGCGCAAAGTCATACCATGATAGCAAATATGAACAAGTCAGGTTTAAGCTTGGGAAAAGAAGAAAGCAAAGAGCTTAATCATTTCTTACTGCTCAAATCTTGTTGGCCTACCCTCCATTTGAAACAATTGCAAGATAAATTGGAGACTTGACATAAACTTAATTTCTCACCAAATCTCTGGGCAGAAAAGTGCTTGTGAATTCCATTTCTATCCTTTTGGACTTAGGCAATGTTTCTTCCAAGTCTCCTACACAAAAAGGCCCTGTCTCTACTTGTTACGCGAAGCCTGTAAAACCTCCATGCCCCAAGACTCATGATGCATCACATACAAAAGGTGATTATCACGAAGAGGCTATCGATCATTCCATCAAAAGTGTTGGGTGTTCAAGCTCAAATGCAACCTTTGACTGATTCGAGATGGTTAAAGTTTGAAGAAAGTCAGTCTAACACTGAGGCAAGGCTTGGGAATATCCCTGTTGATGCCACGAAGCAATTAAGTGGGCTTTAGGGCCACATAAGAAAGCATAAGTCATTGTACAAATGAATCTGATGTGGTGGAGTGTCTTGCTACCGGGGAAGTATGCTCCTTGATATCACAATGTCATCCATGACTTGCAATGCGAATATTCACTACATGGTTTCTCCAAGTAGTGGTGGAAATCGAGTCCTTAAAGGGTATTGCGGAAAAAAAAGGAAAACAAAATTGAAAAACAAAAAAATGAAAGCAATCTTGAGTCAGTTGTCTTTCTTGCAAATTGTTAAACTTTTATTTTTCGAAAATATCAAAAAAGGAAAAAATGATGAATAATAAAAAAGAAAATCGTGATGTCAGACTTTTCTGAGGTCAAATGTTTAATCAAAAATAACAATTTGACGTTTTCTCTCGAGACATTTGTGCGCATGTTGTTTGAAAACCTTCACCCGTCACTTTTCCAAAATAAAGGATCTTCCCCAACAAACATTGTCATTGCCCTTAGTAACAAAAACCTTTACACTGGGGCAGATTGACCTGGCCAAAAGATTTCTTGCTTGCGCTAGTAGGGTGATCCCTGAATCCATTGAAAAAAAAAAAAGAAGAATTTTTAAAAAACAAAACAAAAAATGAAACTTTCTAAAAGAGAATAAGTCCACTAGATTGAAAACCCGAAAGGGCGGTCTAGAAAGGAAGAAAAAAAGGAAAAAAACGACTCATGTTGAGGTCATCTAGTCGTAAAGTTAATCTTTTGAAAATAAAGCAATCAGAGTTCAAAATGATGTGTGGCCTTCTTGTCTTTACCTAAAAACAAAAAAATATATCCATTGTCACCCCGTTTGAGCCAAAAATAAATTCTTTTTCAAAATTTTCCCAAGCAAGGGTTGTCATCAGGTAAGAGTCAACTCGGTGTGCAAATAAAGAGCACTCAACGATCAAACGAAGAGAATTCATCAAGAAGAGTGAATAAAAAAAACAAATAAAAAGAACAAAAATCACAAAGTGATAATGAGCAAAAAGAATGAAAATCAAAGTTCGAGAAAAAGCGAAAGTGCTCAAAAAGTCAAAT
The DNA here is from genome assembly GCF_000741045.1 of Vigna radiata var. radiata. Lineage (NCBI taxonomy): Eukaryota > Viridiplantae > Streptophyta > Magnoliopsida > Fabales > Fabaceae > Vigna > Vigna radiata. The sequence goes on along the minus strand of NC_028360.1, from coordinate 1,344,988 downwards.
AGTTGATGCAATGCCTAGATGATAACCCTTGTTTCAAAAAGTAATAACTGACAAACATTCATTTGGGCCTTTATATCCTTTCTTTCAATACCTTTTAGCCCTTAGCCACGTTACAAGCCTAATAAAGTCCACGCAGATTGGATAATGTTTGCTCAAATTTTCATAAAGCTCAATTTTACGATAAGGCAAAATGACTCGTAAAAAAAAGAAGGAGAAAATATAAAAAAGAAGAAAAAAGTAATGTTTCGGGAAGAGAGGATCACCTTGCCATCTAACCAGAAGCATGCAAAAGAAAAATCAAACCAATTTGGGGCCATCCTTTTAGCCGATCCTTTTCATGTCCACTACCTCTTCCAAACAGAACCCCTTGTCAAAGAAAAAAACCGGGACAACTTTGTGAGTCTCACACAAATTGTTCATCAATCCATAATCCCAAGATCGGGGCAACTTTGCAAGTCTCACTTAATTTTTCACCCTAGTTTTCATGGATCCAAACCCCAGCTCATTTTCCCAAACACCAAACCGGGGCAAAAAATTTTGGTATATCGAGTTTGTCTTGACACTCACATATTACATCTCCTTTGAGGATTGTAGTGCCCATGTGCCTGTCCCAGCCTTCCAAACCATTCCAAACAGCTCTTATTCTCTTAAGAACCATCCTCTTACCAATAAATTCAAGCTTGTGTGCACTGATGCCTCGGAAGAAAAGTCAAAATGTAATAATCTCAAAGTTTAGACCTTGGATGTATGACATTCCTCAGTTTTTACAAAACGTTGAAAATAAAGACCAGTTTGATGATTGCAAGTAACATGACTAACTCAAGTAAAAAGAAATGTAAAACAAAGCAAATGTTTTTCATATGTGCATCCATCAAAAAGAAATTTTTCGGATCGAAATCCTCTTCATTCATATGAATGGTTGTCGAATCCTTCTTCAAAAATACAAAAGAATAAAATTCACATTTTCTCTTTCAAACAATTTTGTTTCTTGTTATTGGAGTTTTGATACCTTGATTCCTGCATCAAATTTTGTCACATTGTATTGAGGGTTTCAACGCCAAGCTGCTTTTCAAAAATCAATTTTTTGTCGAAAATCACAAAAATGTTTCAAAAAGTTACAAATTTCAAAATTTCAAAAGCTCAGTTTCATCTGGCAATTTCCAAATTTCAAAAACCCAGTTTCATCTGGCAATTTCAAAATTTCAAAAGCCCAGTTTCCGTACTGGCCCACAAAGCCCAGCTCGCCTGGCCCCAAAGCCCAGTTTTACCTGGCCCCCAAAGCCCAGTTTCCACACTGGCCCATAAGCCCAGCACGCCTGGCCCCAAAGCCCAGTTTCTACACTGGCCCATAAGCCCAGTTTTACCTGGCCCAAAACGCCCAGTTTCGATACTGGCCCACAAAGCCCAGCTCGCCTGGCCCCTAAGCCCAGTTTCACCTAGCCCCCCTAAGCCCAGTTTCACCTGGCCCCCTTAAGCCTAGTTTCACCTGGCCTCCTAAGCCCAGTTTCATATTGGCCCATAAGCCCAGTTTCACCTGGCCCCCTAAGCCTAGTTTCACACTGGCCCCTAAGCCCAGTTTCACCTGGCCTCCTAAGCCCAGTTTCATACTGGCCCATAACCCAATTTCACCTGGCCCCCTAAGCCCAGTTTCACCTGGCCCCCTAAGCCCAGTTTCACCTAGCCCCCCTGAGCCCAGTTTCCACACTGGCCCTCATGCCCAGTTTTGTCTGGCACCTTAACCTCAAGTTTTTCTTTCTATATCGGCTCTCTGCTTGGCAATGGTCGGATTTAAGTTTTTGTTCTGTGAGTTTGGCCCTCTACTAGGCAATGGTCAAATCCAGGTTTTATTTTTTGCTATCGACCCTCTGCTTGGCAATGGTCGGATTTAAGTTTCAGTTCTGTGAGTTTGGCCCTCTGCTAGGCAATGGTCAAATCCAGGTTTTAATTTTTGCTATCGGCCCTCTACTTGGCAATGGTCGGTTTTAAGTTTCTGTTCTGTGAGTTTGGCCCTCTCCTAGGCAATGGTCAAATCCAAGTTTTAGTTTTCCTTTTGGCCCTCTGCTTGGCAATGGTCGAGTTTTCTTTTGTTGCAATTTCACCTTTTCCATGAATTTGTTTATTATATGTTTGAATCAATTTTCATCCTTTTACTTCTTTTTGAAACCCGGACGAAATCAGTGTTTCTATCTTTACTTATCTTTTACTAAGATAATACGAAAATATCAAATTTTCCTATTATCCAGTAATTTTAAGTAAAGAGTGGCAACTATCAACACCCAATTTCATCTAGGTGACTAAATAATAGGATTTGTTTTTATTTTTGTCTCATTTTATTTTTATTTTCATGTTATTTTGTTTTATTATTTTTAGTTTATTTTGATTTAGTTATTTTATCTGATTTGGTTTTACTTTTTATATTCTTTTTGAAAAAAAAAAGAGAAAAGCAAAACGAAAAAAAAAAAGAAGAAAAAAAAAAGAAAGAAAAAAAACGTTTGGAATGTTAGTTTGTCGTTAGTGTAAATAAAAAAAAAGGGGGAAAACAAAAAATGGTTTTTGAAGGAAAGACGATGCAGGTTTGGTAGACAAGGACACAACAAAGGCGAATTTGGATTGGCAATTTGCAGAGGGTTTGGAAGGAAAAACGGTTAAAGTTATTGGGGAGAGGGGATCAGAGAAAAGAAAAAAAAAAAGGGACACTCTGCAGAGGAACATAACAGAAAGGGATCCTCCCTCACACGAAAACTCTAAAAACTGAACCATCACATACAACTACTGCCCTTGGGGAATGACCAAGAAAAAACTNTCAGAAGGAGGAACCCACTCACACACTTCAGCCATCTGTTCCACACACNCGTAATCCATCACTCACCTCTGATTATCTTCATTATCTTCCTCCATCTCACACATTCATTCCCAAGGCTCTCTCCATCTCCATATTCCTCTCGGCTTTCCCTCGCTCGCACTAACAAATGCAGTCGAGACCATTCTATTTCTGCTAGAAAACTCGTCGTAGCGCTCCGGGAGTTCAATCACTCTTTCCCACTCTTTCAAATGCATCACTATGCCGCTGATAACGCTTAGCATCATACATCCACTCCAACAACACCCTCGTCGGCTGTCATAAGCGTCTCCCTATCGCATCCTTCTACGAAGGNGCCTTGCCTCTATTGAACGAGTCATCTCCTTCGTCTCTGCCCTGGCCACCTCCTGCCTCTNACGACTTTCTCGATTGCTTCCTCAAATTCCTCCTTACTCACGGTCCTACTCTTCTTCCTCGGACAAGAGAGAAAACCTCACCCTCCACCTTCAACCACCAATCCCAATGGCAATTTCTTCGGCGGCGCTAGTAATGGGAGATTGGTGATGTTCGGTTATGAAAACCAAAACTGAGTTGCTACTGAGGTGGTGGTGGAGGTTGAAGCGTCGAATCCGAGCGAGGATGGGAGGAATAAAAGGTTGAAGGAGATTGGGAAAGAAGATGCGTGATTTAAACATTTGGGGATCACTCCATTTTTGGGAGGACCCATGCCATGCATTTCCCCTTTGTTGGGAGTGCGATGTTATTGTCACTGTTCTTATTCTTCAAGTTTCTATCAAAGGACTAGGTGAATACTGTTTTGACAGGCTACTTGTGTATGCTTGGGATTGTGGCGCTTTCGGCAACATTATTTTCAGTTATTAAATGTTTTCTGCCAAAGCATTGGAATGAGGACGTCGTGGTCTGGCGATTTCCATATTTCTGATCTGTGGAGATTGAGTTTATAAGGGAGTTGAAATGCCTTCTCTTAGGTGTTTCAAGACCGGTGCTATTCTCTTGGATGGTCTATTTGTATATGACATATTTTGGGATTTCCTCACTCTAATAATGGTCGACATTGCAAAATCTTTCGATGCTCCAATAAAACTTTGGTTCCCTACAGCGAACGCTGCTGCACAGCCTGCTCTTTGGTATATTGTACTTTCTATGATTGATTCTTGGTTGTTCATTGCATATGGAATGGTGATGAAGGGTGTGGCTACCACAGTTGGGATACTGAGATTTGGGCCTAGACCGAAACTTGCCTCCTGGTTTCACATTTCTGCACCCTTTTTCTTATCGTGCTTTTATTATTGTTATTTCATGCTTTTCGTTAGTTGGTCTTTTGTTTTTGGTTTAATACCTATTTTGGTCCCTCCTTTGGGAGGGTTTGTTCAAAGTGGTCCCTCATTTTTTTCAAAAGTTCACTTAAGTCCTACCTTTTGCAAAAACTGTTCAAAGTGATCCTTTTTGCTAACGGCGTTAAGTTCAGTAACGCCAGAGGTGCCAAGTGTCTAATGTCTGATTATGTGGAATTGTTATTTGTTTTAATAAATATATATAATTGTGACGTGTAAATTATATTAATTAGGGTAAAATAAAGAAAGGAATTAGGGGTAATTAGGGTTAGAAGATTGGGGTAATTAGAAATGGATTGCGATTGAGATTGCGACTGTGTTTTTTTTTTTCTTGATGGTATTGCAGGTCTTTGGATTCATCAATGGGACAAGAGTTGGAGCTGGATCTTGATGACAAGTCTTCAGTGGGTCTGAGTCCAAATACTCTTCTTCCATCTCATCAATACTGTGTGAATGTGAAGAAGATATCAAAGAAAGGAAAACCCTCTAGAAAAGATGAATTTTTTACTCTCAAGGAGGGCTTTGCTGAGATCAAATTTGCTCGCTTCCGCAGTTCTTCGTGTAAGAATCATCTCTCTAAACCTCATGGATTGGAAGGTAATATAGAAACCAGGCCTACTTCCATGTATCGGAGTTCAGAAGAAGTGAAAAGCAGAAAGAAAATGGGCACCATGATAGAGGGAAGGAAAAAGATAGAAATTTCAAGGAGAAGTGACGCCTCCTTCACAGGTAGCATTGTTGATTCGTTGTGTGGTTCAGATGATGAAGCTTTTGGGGTTAGATCTCCAGATAGTTTTATTGAAATTTGTATAAATTTAGATGTCAAAAATAAGAACTCTACCACAACACGAGGGAGAGATTCTACAAATTTGAAGCCCAGAAGTGATAGAGTTGTTGATTCTGTAATCAATGGCAATTTTTGTGTTGAAAAGGACACAGTCCACTCGCTTCAAAAGTCATTCTCGGCTAAGGTAGAAGTTTCAATCGCAATCCATTTCCAATTACCCCAATCTTCTAACCCTAATTATTCCTAATTTCTTTCTTTATTTTACCCTAATTAATATAATTTACACGTCACAATTATATATATTTATTAAAACAAATAACAATGCCACATAATCAGACATTAGACACCTGGCACCTCTACCGTTACTGAACTTAACGTCGTTAGCAAAAAGGACCACTTTGAACAGTTTTTGCAAAAGGTAGGACTTAAGTGAACTTTTGAAAAAAAGAAGGGACCACTTTGAACAAACCCTCCCAAAAGAGGGACCAAAATAGGTATTAAACCTTTGTTTTTTAGTTGCATCCTAGATTTTAATAAAAATTATAAAACAAAACATAAAAAATATAAAAATGATAAAATGACATAAAAACATAAAATATTAAAATTTGAAAAATTGGTTTCAGTATTTAGTATCTTTCCTTGTTTAAATTTTTGTTTTGAAATAAAACAAATAAACTGTAAAAAATTTATAAAAGTAGCATTTGAGATTAATAAATATGGTTTTAATTTATTGACTTTTCTTTTTTTTTCAAAAATACTTGCGTAAGGGATTTATTTTCATAATTTTATTTCATTTTAAATATTTTTGAAAATATTGTTTTTGCTATAATATAAATTACAAAATGAAAAATAAAAGTAAAAAAATACAAAATAAAAAATAGATAAAATTTATTTTTAAAAGGTTTAAGCGCATGTGCGACCATTCTGTCTGTCTTGTGTTGAAAATCGTTTTCTTCTTCTTTCAAAAAATTAACAACAATTTATTTTGAAAGGTTTAAGCACACGTGCGACCATTCTGTCTGCCTTGTGCTGAAAACTTTTTTCTTCTTCTTACAAAAATTTATTTTTAAAAGGTTTAAGCACACGTGCGACCATTCTGTCTCCCTTGTGCTGAAAACCGTTTTCTTCTTCTTTCAAAAAATTAACAATTTATTTTGAAAGGTTTAAGCACACGTGGGACCATTCTGTCTGCCTTTTGCCGAAAACCTTTTTCTTCTTCTTACAAAAATTTATTTTTAAAAGGTTTAAGCACACGTGCGACCATTCTGTCTGCCTTGTGCTGAAAACCTCTTTCTTCTAATATCAAAAACAACAAGAAATTATTTTAAAAAGGTTTAAGCACACGTGCGACCATTATTTCTGCCTTGTGCTAAAACCTTTTCCTTTTTCTATAAAAATACCAAAAAATATAATCTTCAAAAAACTAAAAAACATCTTCACAAACAAACAATCAATCTTTCAGCTAGAACTACGTGATCCTTGACTCTCCATCAAAAATGGAGATACGTAGGAGCGAGGCCAGTCCTTGTCAGGTTCACTTTCCGAAAATCCAAAAAATTCAAATCTTTTGCAAACAAATTTTTCTAACGATTTCTCAAACAAAATTTTCAAACAGTTTCAAAAGAACTACTTAACCCTGATTTCTCATTTTGAGAATACGTAGGAGTAAGGGCAATCCTTGTCGGGCACAAAAATCAAAAAATATATTTTGTCTCTTTAGAGTTTTACCTTTTTGGGGATAATTAAACATTTTGTAAATCACATCACATTCGCGTATCTAATTAAAGGTACTGCCCTCAGGCAGGCATTGTAGGGTGCTAATACCTTCCCTACACGTAACCGACTCCCGAACTCAATCTTTGGTTTTCATGGACCGTGCCTTATCATTTTATGGTTTTTTCGTAGTTTTTCAGAATAAACTATGGTGGCGACTCCAAACTTTTTCTAACTTGTTTTCTTCTTTGGATCGTCGTCCTGTCGTGATTTCCGGTTGCAACACCCTCAAAACTGTGGCTTATTCCCCAGCAAATTTATTTAAGGTCTGATTTGGTAGGAATGTCATATTTTGCAGGGAGAATAGGTCGCGGTTCTGAGGGGAACCACGACCTATTCTATCAATATATTTTCAAAAGTTCCACCACGCAGTATTATGTTGCGGTCTAGTGATCTGAGGCATAATGTGCGTGGTAATAGTTCCATTTTTTACTAGTGCGTCGAGCCCATAAAGTTGGCGACGTTCTGTTTGGTTTATAAGAGAAAAGAAATAAAGAATAAAAAAGGGATTCACTCTTTAGCTTCTTGCTGGCATATAAAACGTCCAATATTTGTCATGGTTGACGTCAAATGTGGGTAGGAGTAATACTGCTGGAAGGTAACCACTTTTTCGGTTTTGTTTTTGTATTTTAAATTGAACGTCGGATGTTTCTTAAGTTGACGTTATGTGATTCTAAGGTCATTGTTTTACGTCGATCTTATCCTTGTTTGATGGTAATACATTTTAGACGGTGAACTGTGTTAGTAAATGACGTGGAGCAATTGAATTTATTTACGAAAATACCACCGATCATTTTTAACGATGGATATTGAGTGATTTGACGTTGAACGCGTTTCACTAGTGGATCAATCAATTTTCATTATATATATTTAGACTTTTGTTCAAATCCTTTATTTCTTTATTTATAAGGTAATACTTTAAACATGAGTATAAAAAAAAATAACAGTAGAATAAATTCAAATTTATTCAATATAACTGATTTTATGTACAAAAATATTTGTGATTATGATTTTAAAAGTTCTATTAAAAACTTAATTTCATGCAAAATTAATAAAATATTTACAAACATTATAAAATAACATATTCATATTTATTATCGTAAAAAATGTATCCATTTAGAGTTATTTAAAAGTTAAAAAGAATAGAAAAACATTATATCATAATAATGAAATTCAAAATTCATGTATTTTACAGGAAGTAAACACTGTTATTTCAAAATTCTACATAAAAAACCTAAAATGTAACAAGAACGAAGATAAAATTCACTATTTTTTCAGAGGCCTAAAATCTATTTAAATTTTATTAAAATAATGAAAAAAAAAAGATTAACTTTGTCAGTTTTTTTCTTGAACATAGATGAAATCAATACCATAAGCAAAACATCCTTTATGTAACTATGTCCATCTTTCAAGTACATATTATCATTGATGTACACACAGATATATAATTATATAATTTAAAATTATCTCATAACTAAATTATTTTAAAGGTTTAAATTGGATTTATATATTTTTAAACCTGTCATACATGGTCAGTCTGGACAAATATTGTCTTTTAGTTTAGAAATTTAATAACTTATTACTTGAAATTTTTCTTGTATTTCTAAATAATTTAAGGAACTGTTAAATAATTAAATCTTATGAATTCATCCTCTTAAAAAATATATATTTATCATTTCTTATTTTTGCAATAATTTGCTTAAAAGTAACAAGGTACAGTAAAGTTAGACTATAGCACCCAAATTGTACTTTCCCATTTTCCAACGTCAATTCAGTAAAATCCAATGTTCATTAATAATTTTTTGGCAAGTATACCAAATCGTTACAAGTAATACAGTGATAAGAAAAGTATCGTTCTCCCTAAGGAATTTGTGTTACGTTATTTAATTTAAAATTATATATCAAGATCAATTCGTGTTGATGAAATTTGCTTTGATTGTTGCATAAATAACACAGAATTTAACAACGTAAAAATTAAGATGAAAATATAATAAGAACAATCACTGGAATTGGTTTCTGACTAACAGTAACATCCTGTACAACATATGATCTGTTCATACATTCACAATTTGATATCTTGATTCAATTCCTCAAATCAAGTTCTAAAATTATCCATTAAATTATTAATTCCTTAATTAATTTAATGAATAATTTTGCATTAAGTTCAGATGTTCAGAATGACCAAAAGCATGTAAGCTATTCCTAGCGTAATCACTTTTAGCTTCTTGTCTTACGTTTCTGGTTCTAAAAATACTTCCCAGTACAAAAAGAACCTTTAAGAAAGATTATACTTCCATATAATCAAAATCAAGTCAAGAAAAGAACAAGAACAAATACATTTATTGATCAGGAAAATTACATCAATGTTTTGCCATACAGCCAATTCCAATGAAAGAAAATTTAGCCTATCCTAGACATCACAAACGTACTCATTTCAGCAATTCCTTGCATCATGTGCAGTCTTGATGTCTTCAGAGAGTCTTCTGATGGTCTTCTCTTGGTATCCAGAGCAGTTCTGTATATTTTTTAATGTCAGAAGATGATCTCTTGCCTCTCTGTCACGTATCTTTAAGAGCCAGTTAATTTTCATTAACTTTCACCATTCGCTCAGCGCACAGAAGCAATTCGCTGTGCGAATTAATTTTAATTTATGCAGCTCAACTGTTGTAATTCGCTAAGCGCACAGCCTCAGGTGCGCTTTGCGAATATTCAATTTGCACTCTTCTCTGATGTAATTCGCTTAGCGAACCAATACTGGTGCGCTATGCAAATTAATGACTTGTGACCTCCAAACTGGTATGATTCGCTCAGCGAACCAATAGTGGTGCGCTGTGCGAATGTATTCTTCTGGCTCTGCGAATTTGGCTTGCTATGCGAGAATTGGCTGTCAACTTCACATTTATACAACTTTTCCTGAACAATAATTTACGAAACACTCTACTTCCAATTCCAACTTTTCACTGAGTAATAACATGAATAATTATAAGATTAAGGTAATTTATAAGTGTAAAAACATCTGATTTTTCACACTTATCATTCATTACCATTAAAACACGAAAAATAAAACACGAAAAATAAAACAGTACTTCAGTTCCAAAACACTTAAATACGACTTAATACATGTATTAAAAATTTTCAATTGATATAATCAATAAACTTTAATACAAGTATTAAAAACTATTCAATTAATTAAAATCATTCTAACATTATGTTTGCTTGAGCTGATAGTACTGTTTACCAGAGAAAATGGAAGTGCAGATTTACGAGAATGATGGTGTTCGCTTTGGTTGATTTGCGGAGACAGAATGAAAGTGATTTGCGAGAAAGGTGTTTTTTGTATCACTCGCATATGAGATGATTTCAGTGAATTGAAAGCAAATATCATATTTGCCCTTCATAAATATCTTAATACCATGTTGTATTTGGTTATGGATTATGTTGTATTGGGTTCTCTCGCCAACCAAGTTTCCCATCATAGTTTTGAAGAAAGTCATCGGCGCCGCAAGAGGCCCAGCGGCCCAGCCTTTCCGATCGAAACTGTATACGACCACGTATACGGCGGCACAACGAGGTTCGCCGGCAGCCACTCCCTCTCGCTACGCTTTGAAGACTACAACGAGATTTTCTCCAACTTCCACATGTCGTGCACCTCCTCCATTCCGGTGCTGGATCTTCCATTGCTCGACCACGGTGAGGTCTTCTTCAATTTTAATATTAGTGTGTGATTTTGGTTCCGTCGTTGAAGATTTTGGGGTAATGGCAATAAAACTGGCCTTTTATAGGAAGCAACGAAAAGTATGTTTTTTCTTCTGATTATTGCATAGGATAGGAAGACGCTGGGACTTTTTTTCGTAATCCTACTCTATCCCATTTTTCTAAAGCAAGGGTGGTAAGTATGGTTTGGGTGGTGGTAATGGTTAAAACTTCCAAATTAATTAGAAAAGTTGTGTTTGGGTGACATTGATTGTCTGATTAATTATTTTTTTCTTTAAAAATATAATTTATTTTGATAATAAATAATAATAAAAATATTATAATTAAAAATAAATTTGTTTTACTAAAATATTTTTTTTATAATATTAAAATTAATTTTAATTATTATTTTTAATATTTTATTTTTAATAAATATTTTTATAACTTTTTAAAATTACGAAACGAATCAAATCTTATCCTAATTATCAAAACTTTAAATCCAAATTCACCAAAATATTCCCGTAATCATTTCCCCATTTTCCCTTACTTCTCGTTGTATCACTATTTCTCCCTCTAAAATCTTTCTTTCTCTAAAATCTTTCAGTCGACTAATGAGTTCGGAGAGAGAAAGAGAGAGCTGCAATTCTCGCCACTTCACATGGCTCATGAAGTCATGCTTCGCCAGCCCAAATGACGCCGTCGCAGAACTCCCGTCACCACCGCAGCCCCACACTAACACCCCTGCGCCCGTCACCACCCTATCCTCGCTTCCCGACGACATCGTTTTGGACTGCCTCTCCCGTGTGCCCCCCGCCTCCCTCCCCGCTCTCTCCCTCGTCTGTCGTCGCTGGTCCCGCCTCCTCCGTTCCCCCGCCTTCTCCTATCTCCGCCGTCGCCTCCACCTACTCCGCCATACCACCGTCGCCCTTGCTGCCACCGACCTCGGCCTCTCTGTCGCCACGCTCCTCGACGCCGCCTGGCTCCCTTCTCTTTTCGTTCACTGCTTCGACGCCATTTCGCTCCTCGACTTCCACTTCCTAGTCACCCACGCGCGCGCGTGTTCCATTGGGCCCAGGATCTACCTCGTCGGCAGAAGTGCCACGCTGCAGTACGACACGTGGACTGCATCGATTTCAATGGGCGCTGCCACGGTTTTCCCGCGCAAAAAATTTGCGCTCTCTTCTGCCGCCGGGAAAATCTACGTTGCCGGTGGAAGTTCTCGGACGGCGGCAGTCGAAGAGTACGATCCCGAAACCGACACGTGGGTCGTGGTTTCCAACGCGCCACGTATGCGTTACGGCTGCATTGGCGCTTCGGTTGATGGGATCTTTTATGTCATCGGCGGATTGAGAATTGGCGCATCGGCACAAAACCTGCTCCCACGCTCTTCGTGTAGAACTGAGGCCCACGCGGCGTATGCGAGTTCCATGGATCTATTTGACGTGGAGGCGCGTGTGTGGCTCCGAAGTCGCACTGTTCCTAACGTAGGCTGTGTGGTGGCGGCTTGCGCTGCGGCTGGGCGCTTGTACGTACTCACCAGCCACGCGGTGGAGTTTTCGTTTTGGAGCTTTCACTTACGGAGGAAAAGAGCCAGTGGAAAAGGATTTGGAGAGTGGTGTAGGATAAAGAGCCCACCACTACCGGCTCAAGTTAGAGTCGACACGAGGATGAGGTTTAATTTTGTAGGTATTGGCGATAAGGTGGTGCTGATTCAGAGTTTGAATGAAGTGAGAGGGGTGAAAGAGGGGTTTGTTTTGGTTTATGATTGCGCCACCGGAGAGTGGGAGAGAGGGGCGGATTTACCGGATGTTTATCGACGCGCCACTTATGTGGGTGTGGAATGCTAACATGCGCCGACCATGTGGCATCATTGTAGTGTCACTAGCAGACAATGGTTGCGTGACGCTTCATGGGATAGGGTGTACCTAAGAATGTGTGGTCCCGTGCGTGAACCATTCTGATTGGCCTTTTCTCTGAAATGTATGTTCCATTTTTTTATTAAAAAAAGCTAAAAAATTCACATCTATTGTTAATGAATTCATCATCATGTTCTTAAATTCGTAATCTTGTTTTTATGTGTACAGAGAGTTTGATGTGTTTACTAGTTTGATTCTTTGATAGGAAATCAATTAGCCCTTTGTTTTTATTTGCTGAAATGGAAAACTAAGCATTATAATATGGTTTGAAGTTTTCGGACGGTAAAAGCTAATATTCGTTTGTTTGTTTGGATCTTCTGGAGTTCAATGAACTCGTCATTCCTTTAGGTAAGTTCTATTCGTTAGGTTCTCCAATTCATTTATCTGTGAATTGCATGTATACAACTTAAATTTCTAAGCGTGATGCAACAGTAGAAACAAAATTTTAGAGAATAATTAGACTGTTCATTAGTTTTGAAAGAGCATAGAGTAATCAAGCTTTTACCAAGCCTCTGCATCAATGATGCCTTTAGAGCAGAGGAAAATTAACCAAGCTGCAATCATTAGTCATTATTTAAGTCCATTAAAGAAATTTCTGGTTCGATTGGAGTTGGCACAAAAGTATGTGAAGGCTAGTAGTGCAGACCTACTTATACGGTAGTTGTTCATGTCAATTATGGTCACTGTTCAACTTTGGAAACATTCATAATAGCTTGCAGTCTTGTAAAACAACCAGATTTTGAAAATACAAGCTTTTATGCAGTATTTTGTTCATTAAGGATGTGCACGGGGTTCCATCTTATTGGATGCTATGAATTTTTAATTAGGATCCCTTGATTTTCTTTTGAATGGTATCTTTCTTCTTCTTTATGGTATCTCAAAATTCGTTGTTAAAATTAGGTTGAAATATGAAAAAGTCAGGTTAGCTAAAGACAAATTTCATAATAAACATGTTGCTGGGTACTAAAGTAATAATAATATGGCCCATTTACATTCATTTAGACTCAGCAGAGTGATAGGAATAACACATGACAGTCTGCATCTTGCAATGGTAGATAATTTCATCTTGTTAAGTGTTCAAGAAAAAGTAAAGGGCCAAAGAGATGCAAAATTCACACATCAGATTATATAAGAGGAAATTCTATTTGAACAATCTATTTGCACAATTGATTGCTGATTTAAAATAGCAGAAGATGAACATCCAACATACTTCGGGGTATTAAAGAAAGTTGGAGACTTTTCTCGAAATTTGTATTCAAACTGACTCTCATACTCTTTTTTTTCATCATCAGAACACAGTTGGAGAATTGGAGATTCATATGTACAACCAAATGCATAGACAACCTACATTTATATATAGGGTAAGAAAGTGGTTTTTACCTTTTCTTCCCCTCCACACATATTAGGCTCTGTATGTTTAAAATCTTAGAAGAATATGATTTTGAAGTGTGAAACGTATTTGGAATGTGCATACAAATAAGTCTCCGAAAGATTTTACATTAAACGACTTATTACAGCATTACTCTTGGTGTTTTCAAAAAGGCGATAGTTGTTGCATCTATCGCAATTTATTACAGAACTGGTATAGTCTGTAATCGAAAACGTTTCTTTGACACCAAACTTTTGACACTCTCATGTGTCGTTTTTCAATTGATCGATTTTGAAAAAGAAGAAATGAGGATTTAATAATCAGGCAGGAGCATATTTGGAAGGTGGAAAAAAAGGAAGTTTTGTTTCGCGGTTTCTTTCATTCGCATCCTTTCGTTCGTTCGCTCTTCACTCTCGTATCACTCTCTCTCGTTCTCTCATCGCCACTCTCTCTCGTTCTTTGAGTTCTCTGTCTCTTTCATTTGTCTGAGCATTGTTGTGGGTCTCTCGCATTGTTTTCACGGTTTTCCCTGAACTCTTGCATTGGCGCTTTTCCTTGAACTTTTTCTCATGTTCCCTTCTTATCTTCCATTTTTTGTTCGTCTCTTTGGCATTCACCATTGTTGCTTGTCGAAGGTTGATGATTTTGTAAGGTTGGGGCTTTTCGAAGGTTGAGACTTTTCAAAGGGAACTTTTCAAAGGTTGGGGTTTTTCGTCTTCCTACACTGTCTTTCCCGCACCCATGACCGAGTAAAGGTTTCGAAGGTTGTGGCTTTTGACATTGACCGAGTAAAGAAATATGTATGCGACTGGATCCTCGATAACGACAACATTAGAAGAATGGAAGCATGACAGAAATTTGGATTATTGTAGGATTTGTTTCATTTGTAGAGTTTTTCTTTGTATGTAGAAAAAGATGGATTTTTGTCTTTGTAAGAAACAATGATATTTATGTACAGATTCTTATTGCAATATAATGTTCGCTTGCATGGAATTCCCAAACTTGACTTCCTAGTAATATTGCAACTGTACCAGATCGTTATCAATTAATATAATCGGTAAGACCGAGTATCGTTCTCCCAAAGGACTCTTAGGCCTTATCTTTCATGTAAATTGATTTCATAAAACTTAAAAGAAATAATCTTGTTGTGTTGATGCAAAGAGAAAATAAACATGCAAATGCAAGTTGAATCAATTGGCAAAGAAAAGATATGAATGAATGGAGTTGTTGGGGTTTACAATTTCATCCTAATCCACCCTCTTATATCTACTTTTCTTATTAGATTCGCTTTATTATCAATTGTCATGCAAACTTTCTAATCTACTATAAACCCGATCTCTCGGCGAAAAGAGCTTATTACTAATTACTAGTTTACTATCTCTAGTCTCCCTAAGTAATTAACAATGCATTAAATTACAGAAGCAAAAACAATTGATCGTCCTACTCCTATCTCTAAGTAGTATTGCTTAATCAAGGGAATTCCTATTAGTTCGAGACTTCCCCGTACGTCTCCGTATCGACAAAATCAAATATCTTCACACCGAATGAGTTAAACGATGTGAGCATTAATCATAGATAAGAAACCCAAACCATTGATAATACAAGCATATGAATAAAACAAGAATTTCAATATAAGAGAGTTTCAAAAGGATTACATTGTTCCCTAACAACAAAGGGTTTAGTTCACCATAGACATGGTGAAACTAAATGGAATTAATGGAAAAGATAAAAGAGTAAACCCTAGATTTGATAAATTGGAGCCTAAGCATCTAAGAAACCGCCTCCAAGAAGTGTAGAAGTGCTTTAGACGTCCCTGCTTGCCAAAAGATTGACCTAAGCATCGCACTAGGTCTATTTATAGTGCATAAAAGTAACATAATTTAAGCCCAAGCCCAACATTTAGGCGCTCAATGCTCAATTTGGCCGCTCAACAGTAGGCCTCTTAATTGCAGACCGCTCAGCGGTCAGTTCTGTCGCTCAGCGGTGGACCTCCAAGTCGCAAGACGCTCAACGTCGCCGCTCAAGCGAGAAATAGTGACTTCATCCTCGAAGTTGGCGCTCAGCGCTGAGCGGTGGACTTGACTCTTTTTTTCTTCCTTTTCTCCTCCTTTCTTAAGTCTAAGTCCTCGCTTCTTCACTTCCATCCTTCAATTCTCATCAAATCTTGCAAAACAATGCAAAAACTGTTACCAATAAGGAGTATTGGTAAATCTTGAAGACAATTGTTTTGATGATGCTGCAAGCAGACTTAGTTGAAAAAGAGTCTAAAATTATTTAAAAGCAATTTGTAGAAATTAAATGTAGTAGGAAAATCTTAAACCTTGTATTTTTANCNNNAATAATCGATTATGGACAAGCTATAATCGATTATCACTTGCATTTTGTACTAGAATAATCGATTATCATGAAGCAATAATCGATTATCACAAGTCATACTTGAATAATCGATTATCACTTCATATAATCGATTATCACTTTTTGAAAAACCTGTAACGGACTTGAATAATCGATTATCACTTCATATAATCGATTATCACTTTTTGAAAACCCTGTAACGGACTTGAATAATCGATTATCACTTACAATAATCGATTATTCGTGGAAGTTGGGACCTGACCTTTGGCATTCAGTGCAATTGGCTATATATTGGCTTATGTAAAATTCAGAGGCAATGTTTTTTGAACTGAGAAAGCTTAACAGAACACTGTTTGTCAGAGGAAAGTTCTTAGAAGCTTTTGTTCATTGTTCCCTTGCTTGGTCTCGTGAAAGGAGAGGCTTGTGTATCGTGTGTCGATAGTCAGAGCAGACTCTCTTCGAGTTAGCAAGGTGCTCTGCCTGGTCTTGTGAAAGGAGAAGCTCGCGAATCGTTGGTCGATTGTCGGAGCGGTTCTCTTCAAGTTGGTAGAGTGGTCTTCTTCTGGTTCGCTCGTCGAAGGAAGGTTTATCTATTTGATTTTCATTCACTTATTTGTAATCTGAGAAAAATATTTTTAGTGGAACTGTTAATCACTCTTTACAGTGATTAACGACTGGACGTAGATTCTGTTGAATCGAACCAGTATAAAAATACTCGTGTGATTTTTCTATTCCCTACACTCATTTTATTTTACGCATATTAACTGTTTGATAAATTTTCTGAAAGAAAATTGTTTTGCGAAAAAGGACCAACTTCGTTTTGAAAGTGACCGAACACGTTTTTCCGCTTACTCTAAGTTTAATTCCGCTGCGCTAAACTCTTCGAAAAATATCCCCTACGATACCAACAAAAACAAGCATAATATCTCTAAAAACAATTTTTGACTCTCTTGTTACTCAACTAAGTGTTTTACATGATTCTAAGCTCATTCTAAGTCATAAAAGGGTGTGTTTTGATATTAAATTTAAGTGCAAAAATAAAAGTTTTTAGACCGTTATCACAACCCCGAACTTAGAACTTTGCTTGTCCTCAAGCAAACAAGACAAAATTTGGCTTTCCACATTTCATCAAAATAGTTCAACAGTCCCAAAATTCATTTTTCTCACAACAAGTAATTTACTCAATTTAGCTTTTCAGTGGAATCTCATCAAGATGCATACATGCTTCAATTCAATTCAGTTCACATAATCACATATTTTTACTACTACAAAATTGATCATAGATAGCGCTTTTTTAAATAAGCGTTACCTATGAATGTGTGAAACAATAGATAACATTTATTTAAATAAGCGCTATCTATTCTTATGATAATAGATAGCGCTTTTTTAAAAAATACTATTTATAAATAATTAATATTATTTTTTAATTTATAATTTAAAATAAATCAATAGACAGTGCAGCGCATGTTTAAAAAAGCTTCAACTATTTCAATACAATAAATAGGGTTTTAAAAATAAAAAAAGCTATTTAGAGATGTTTAAAAAAATTATGAAAAAGGTTTTGAGTCTGTTGCTCTTTTTTTTCCTCCAGCTTCTTGCGTTTTCCTCTAGGTTCTTTTCACTCTCTTCTCTGTTAACCTTTCCACATTGCATCGCGGCCGTTGCCTCCCTTCATGGTTCACTCTTCCACGTTCTTCTTCTTTCTCCCTAGCACAATGCTTTCATGAAAGGCAGATAATGACCACGGTTATGAAGATAAGCTACGACATCAAGCTAACCAATTTTTTAAAATGTGTGCTCCCATTTAAATCTCTCTTTTCTCTTTTCCTTCTCCCATTCTTCAATTTTGGTGGTTGACGTACATTTGTAGATCTTACTTCGCTTTCCTTCGCACTTGGATCTGCAAATGCGTACCATTTCGACCACTTCCTCCGTTTCCTATCTTTGTTGGATTATGAGTCTCGTCACGGTGAGTAAAACCTTTAACGGTCACATTCCATTTCCCAACTTCGAGTTGTGTTTTCTCAATTATGATCTTGTTCGACATTGAATCTTAGGGTTTTGTTTTGGAATATGAGGTTTTTGGAATATGATCCCCGTGGTAAATCTACTAACATGGTGATATGTATGTAGTGGGTTTTTTTTGTTGAAGATTTAAATATTGTTTCCCTAAATTGTTTGTTTGTTTGCAGAACTGTGTTCATGTGATTTATTAATAGAGGGAGAGACTATAAAGATTTGGAGAAGCAATTGGAGAGATAATTGCGGTCCAATAGGAATCGGGGTAAGCTATTTGAGTTATCTCAGCAACAAACTATGGAAGGTGAGAGGACAATCACTGCTACAGATGGGCTGACAAATGGCGTTCAGAAAATTAGAGTTTTGCATGGGTAATTCTCAAAATCAATTTTATTTCACTACACTATTATATTAACAAGAGCAATTATTCCTTTCATCTAAGACAGGCCCTTAGGATTAGCTTGATAGATGAATGTGTTTAGCCTGTTACTCTTAACTTGCCGCAAGTCACTTTTTGTTAATATAGTCTTGAAATAAAAATTAATTATAGTTTTAGCTTTTATTAGGATACTTTAATGATCTTAATCTGTATCTTTGTCATTGTTCATATTCATGACTCTAATTTGCTTTTATTGTTGATAGGTTGAGAATAGTTTATCGTATTTGGTAAATTAGTCAGAAACTTGTGCATTTTCCAAATTAATTTTCTATATAGCAGTGATTTTGGCTGAGAAAATTTCATAGTATACATCGTAGCCGTTAACATGTTATACATTGTACAATTAGTTATCTTTATTGTTTGTCTGAAACTGTTGGAGGATATCTCTGCAATGCATCCTTTAACCACACAGTTGAATCTTATTGTTGTTCTCTCCTGTATTTTTGCCTATCAGTTCTAGTTTCCTCTATTTATTAATTATTTTAAACTTGCTTTGACATCTACAGATTCGGGTTTTGTTGCCTTTGTTTTTTTTCATGATGGTTGTTGAGTATAAATGAGCATAGAAGGATAGTGTAAAATTAATGATGCTTTTTGTGATGGTTTTTGTTGAAGGTTCATGATTTTCCTCACTTACTTACTCGGACTACTGTTCAGTTATTAGATTCATATACATAGTAGTTGAAATTATCTTTAGAATTAGAAGTTAATTAGAATGCACTAACTTTATATTAATCATAAAACTATAGACTTCTTTTATAATAATTTAAAGAATTTAATTTGAATGTACTGATGGTGTCAAGAATTTTATATTATCCATCTAATCACATATTGACATATAGTTTGTTGGGTAAATATTTTTTTTGAAAGTCATTCCTTGAATGATCTACGATTTGTTTGTAGGGTAACTGATTGTATGAAACTTAACCTCTCACTTTAAAAGTCATATTTAGGATGACTTCTAATTGGTTAATAATATAAAAATCTTTACAGAACAGTTTATGTGGTATGACTTTTATCAAGTCAGAGCACATTGTCTGTATGAAGTTTAAGTTGTATGACACTTCTAAATCGTCATGTGATGTTCATCATTAACATAAGATTGGATGGTTAAGATTTAATGCCCTCAGTTATCACAATAAGTTACTACTCTTTCATTTTATGCCTTAGACTTCTTTAGCTTAATCTTTAAGGTTAGATATCGTAGAGGCTTGGGGACTGATTGCATGTTTTTATTGTTGTACTTCTGCTCTTGATTATCAAAATGAATGCTGCTATTCTTATTTTTGGTACATTTAGCTTGGTGTTTGGTTAAGTCTGTTGGAGTTGTAATTGGTTAATACTATTAACTACTCATGACTTATGTCACTTTATGTTATTCCATAGGTAGTTGCACTTGTTTAAACAACTCTCAATTGAAGTCCTTAGCTTTATTAAAGTAATCAAGACGAACAATAAGAGACACAATCTTTTTATTGAATCAATAAACTAGAGGGAAACTTCCATTGTGATCCTCTTTTTTCTACTTTATATTCTACATATAAGGGTTGGCTACTTCATATGATCCATCTGTAGAATTATGAGCGGGTTATTCTCATCCATGAATAATGCCTCCTCCTCTTTCATCATTTATTTACTGTTCAAGTGGTATTGATTTATTTGTCATAATCTTTTACCTACATCCTTCTCCCCAGATGATTTTGTTCTTTGTCAGCACATCTTGAAGGTTGGTATAACATTTAAGTTCCATAGAATATGGGTTGAAATGATTATTAGTATTCTTTTTTCCTTAGAATCCTTATAAGCTTTTCACATGTAATATTGCATCCAAGGGCTGAGACACAAAACAGAGGAGAGACGAATATGGAGACCACCTTAGACCATGTATATGAGTAGGAGTTGCTCAACTTCATAGATAATATTTGGGCTCCATCTGTATATCTGCTTCTCTAGAATTTAATTAAAATGATCTATATGCTTGCTGATACTTTTGTTCTTTTCTTTCTCTTCGGTAAAGTTGTAAAAGTAGTTTGCGCGTGAATTCACATCACTTGATAATTGTTCTGTAAATTACTAATATCATTAGGGCCGGGCATAAACTATATCTATATATGCGGTTCAATTTAAAAAAATTGAACTTTCCTAAGTTAACTGTTCCAAATAGTAAACCGTACCATAGTAACCAAAATAAATTACAATTCTACTTGGCATAGCAAACATACGGAAACTGCATGGTTTTTTTTTTTTTTTTTTCTTTTTTATCTTAAAACTATTTCAGAATAAGTTTGAAAAATTTATTTAAATTCTTAACTTAAATAAAATTTAATTGCATTAATTACATTAAAAAAAATTATAAGAAAAACCTTAGTCAAAATCTATCCCTTTATAAACTTTAGCAGTATAATAATTTTTAATAAAAATAAAAATAATAATAAACAAATATGATATATAATTATTAAAAATAGGATATACAAATATAAATTAATACAAATAACTAAGTTACATGTTTTATGAGAAAAAAATGTTAAGAATCTTAGATTCGGCTACTTGGTTACTGTCTTAATGACAGTTTGTTTTTCTGTTTTCCTATTTTATCTTTGTTTCCCCTTCCCCACAGAGCTCTATATATATAGAGCTCTCCCTTTCTTTTGATTGTAACAGAAACACAAAATCATTGAAATAAAATGAGATTTCACAGATACAGGGAAAGATATAGTTTTTCTTACTCTTCTCTTCATCCTCTTCATTTTTGTCTTCTTGGTCGGAGTCGTCCACTGCCTCTAGGATTGTCGGACGTCCTCCGTCTTCACCATCGGCTTTCTCATCCCAGGAGCTCTCTTCTCTCTCCTCACTCTCGGTAAAGTTTTTCTGAACTGAAAGGAAAGCTTCTGACTCTGCCCAATCTATCATTTCCTACGGGCCATGGGTCATTGGGCTGAATACCCCAGAGCACAGTATTGGGCTTTTATTAATATGGTATCAGAGCAGGTCTAGTACCTGCTCTGCTTCCGCTGCCTTCATAGTTAATCTTGATATCTTCTTGGACTGTTTCTTGCTCTTCTTTAATGGAACAAATGGATCAATCTTGCAACCCATCCAGTCCTTATTATCTACACCCAGGAGAAAACCCAGGACTTATGCTCGTTACACAGGTTCTGAATGAAAACAACTACTCTTCTTGGAGCAGAAGTATGAGGAGAACCTTGCTTTCCAAGAATAAAATAAAGTTTGTTGATGGGTTCATAAAGAAACCCCAGAAAATTGATACACTGTTTGAAGCATGGGAAAGGTGCAACATGATGATTTTATCTTGGATAACAAAGGCTCTTTCACCACACATTGCTGAAAGCGTCATATATGTTGAAGAAGCTAAGGATTTATGGGATGAACTGAAAGAAAGGTTCTCTAAAGGTGATTATTTCAAGATTTCAGACCTACTTCAAGATATACATTCTATCAAACAAGGAGAAAGGGGAGTGAGCCAGTTCTTCACAGATCTGAAGATTCTGTGGGAAGAGTTAGAGTCCCTAAGACCCATACCAACCTGCACATGCCAGGTCCCATGTAGCTGTGATCTTTCAAGGGTATTCTTGAAGTACAGAGAAATGGAACATGTAATATGTTTCTTAAAAGGTCTGAATGATTCTTACAGCACAGTCAGAACACAAATTCTCCTCATGGATCCTCTTCCTAATATCAATAGGGTCTTCTCTCTTATTATGCAACAAGAAAGACAAGAAAAGCAAGGTGTTGCTGATATCAAAGCTCTAGCCAGTATGACTGACAGAAACAACCAATGGAGAAACCAGGGAAACCAAGGAAGAGGTTCTGGAACCCGTGGTCAAGGAAGAGGAAGGGGAAGAAATCCTAACTATGGCAAACAATGTTCATATTGTAACAAAATGAATCACACCATAGACGAGTGCTATTCTAAGCACGGATATCCACCATGGTACAAGAAAGGAGACAACAACCAAGAAAAAAGGAGTGACTGGAGTTTTGTGAATATTTGTCAGAACAGTACCGAACCAGAAGGTACTCAGAACACACAACAGACTGGTAATAACAGTGTTTTTAATTCATTCACAGCTGAACAAATGGAAAAACTTCTCAGAATGATAGATAGAGCTGATGAATCCTCTCACAAAATCAATCAAGTTCAAAGGAATGAAACTGAAAATAGACAAGGTAATCTTTCTTGGATAATTGACACAGGTGCCACAGATCATGTGACACATGATAAAAGAAATTTTGTTACTTTTCATAAAATCAGACCTGTTTCCATCAAACTGCCAAATAATACTACTCTCACAGCAGAGCACGCAGGAACAATGCAGTTTTCAAAGGACTTTATCATTTTCAATGTGCTCTATATTCCTGATTTCTGATTTAATCTAATTTATGTTCAAAGTCTTATTAAAGACTTGGACTGTAACCTAACTTTTTCCTCTAAGACTTGCCAGATAAGGGAGAACCATACATTGAAGATGATTGGATGTGCTAATTCTCGGGAAGGACTCTATTACTTGCAAGCTTTTTCTAAACCTGATCAAAGATACACTTTAAAGTCTACTTTTTCTTGTAAGAATGTAGATGTTAGTCTGTGGCACTATAGATTAGGCCACCCAGGAGATAAGGTTGTAAAACAGATTAGTGATAATTTTCCCTATGTTAAAATTGACACTGATTTTGTATGTGACATCTGCCATTATGCTAAACAGCGGAAATTGCCTTTCTCCAAAAGTGCTTCTATTACTACTGAATGTTTTGAAATTCTTCATTGTGATATTTGGGGCCCCCTAAACACTATCTCTGTTCATCGTCATAGGTACTTCCTCACCATAGTTGATGATTACAGTAGACACACATGGGTATTTCTAATGAGTAATAAAGGTCAAACTAGAGTTTTACTGCAGAATTTTGTTGCCAAAATTAAAAACCAGTTTAACAAAACTGTCAAAACCATTAGATCTGATAATGGTCCTGAATTTAATTGTGTGGATTTCTATGATTTACATGGGATTAACCATCAAAGAAGTTGTGTTGAAACTCCTGAACAAAATTCAGTTGTTGAAAGAAAACATCAACATATACTAAGTGTTACCCGGGCCCTTCTTTTTCAATCTAACGTCCCTGATTCTTACTGGTCTTATGCCATTGGACATGCTGTTTATCTAATAAATAGGCTGCCCACTCCTATTCTTAAAAACAAAACACCGTATGATCTGCTCTACAACCTACCACCCACCTATTTAGATATTAAAACCTTTGGCTGCTTGTGTTTTGCTTCAACTCTTGAAAATAATAGAAGTAAACTTGACCCAAGAGCTAGAAAGGGAATCTTTCTAGGATATAAGAATGGTGTGAAAGGTTACATTGTGCTTGACATAAACACCAAGGAACTTTTTATAAGCAGAAATGTTGTCTTCCATGAAGATGTTTTTCCTTATAGAAAACTGCAGGGCAGCAGAGAAGGCTATGACAGTGAAGAAGACAAAGCTGATTCTCTCAATGATCTCCTAGAAGATCACTATCCTATCAACAACGATGTACATACTGAGCCAAATAATGCTGACCAAGAACAACTGCAGCAAACCACTAATAGTGAAGGCAACAATGACAGTATGAGAAGCAATCAAGAAAATCAAAGATACAAAAGGTCTGAAAGACCAAGAAAGAGTCCAGGATATCTAAAAGATTATGTCCAACAAGTCAATCAATCTCTGACTATGAGAAACAGTCTCAAAACTCCACATCCGATCTATAATTTGTTATGCTGTGATAATCTTTCAGAAAAACATTTGAGGTACACCCTGGCTGTTACTGGAAATAAAGAACCTAGATCCTATAATGAGGCCAAGGACATGAAGGAATGGGTAGAGGCCATGNAGAGAGAAATAAAAGCCCTGCAAGATAATAAATCCTGGTTCTTGACTCACCTCCCTCCAGGAAAGGCTGCTATAGGATGCAAATGGGTATACAAGACAAAATACAAAGCTGATGGCAGCATTGAAAGATTCAAAGCTCGATTAGTGGCTAAAAGGTACACACAACAGGAGGGAATAGACTATCTTGACACATTTTCCCCTGTAGCTAAACTTACCACAGTTAGACTACTGATTGCTCTGGCAGCTTCAAATAATTGGTTTCTACAGCAACTAGATGTTGACAATGCTTTCTTACATGGAGATCTAAATGAAGAAGTTTACATGGAGTTACCTCCAGGTCTAAACACCCACAATAAGGGACAAGTTTGCAGGTTAACCAAATCTTTGTATGGACTAAAACAAGCCAGTAGGCAATGGTTTGAAAAACTGTCTTCCTTCTTAATATCTGCCAACTATGTCCAATCACAGTCTGATCACTCACTATTCATTAGAAAAAAACCTACAAGCTTTACTGCTTTACTTATATATGTGGATGACATTGTATTAACCGGTAACTCTATGATGGAAATCAATGGCATAAAGGAACTTCTACACAACAAATTCCGTATTAAGGACCTTGGAGAACTCAAATACTTCCTAGGTATGGAGGTGGCCAGATCTAAAAAGGGTATTCATCTATGTCAAAGAAAGTATGCTTTGGACATACTTGAGGAAACAGGAATGTTAGGCTGTAAGCCTTCTTCTACTCCCTTTTTAAGTGATACCAGCCCTCTATATAAATCCGACAGCTATCTTGATGATCCAGGTCCTTATAGAAAGCTGATAGGGAAGTTACTATACCTTACCAACACTAGGCCTGATTTATGCTTTGCAATTAATCTACTTAGTCAATTCAAAAATCCGCGACGGATAGTTAATACCCGCGAATATTTACTATCTGAAACCCGCGGATAGCGGATATTTTAATACCCGCTTATAAACAGGTCGGGTGCGGGTATTATACTATCCGTACCCACGGATATCCGCTACCCGCAAAAAATAAAAATAAAAATTTAATTTTTATTTTATTAAATTAAATATAATTAAAATTAACATTAATTTATATTTTACAAGGTAAAATTTAATTAAAATTGTACTATATGAAATATACCGATCAAAATTAATTGTCATTTATTGACAATTAACAAGTATTAATAGGTTATATTGGATTACTTTTTACAAAATATACGGTATTGATTATTGATTATTGGGTTTGATTACCTAAAAATATACTGCACTACTTAATAGGTCAGATTGTCTTACTTTTTACAAAATATACGATATTAATTATTTATTATATGATATTAATTATTTATTATTGGATTTGATTGCCTAAAAATATACTGCACTAATATATAGGTCAGATTGTCTTACTTTTTACAAAATATACGATATTAATTATTTATTATATGATATTAATTATTTATTATTGGATTTGATTGCTTAAAAATATACTACACTAATGGTTAATCAATGGGCTTGTCTGGCATAAGCTTTATAAATATATATTTTTTAGTGTCAGAGTGTCTTCTGCACGTCAACAACCCATCGGAGTGGATGACATTCTCAAGAAGGATCAAAGATCAAAAGAGAACAAAGTACAGAAAGACGACTGACCATCGAACCAATTCAACCTAAACAAAAATTAAATTTTAATTTATATTTCATTTAATTTATATTGTATTTTATATATTTTTTTCTAATTCTATTTAAATTTTATTTTAATAATTTATAAAAATATATTTTTTTAAATATTTGTGGGTATCCGCGGGTTTTAAAATATCCGCGGATTTTTTTTAGGCGGATATCCGGCGGGTAGCGGGTCGGGTTTCGGGTACAGTTTTATCCGGTGGGTCGGGTTCGGGTATCACACTATCCGACCCGAACCCGACCCGTTGCCATCCCTAATTCCAACTGATGTAAGTTGTTTTATTGTCATAATTAAATTGTAGTAAAATTTAATTAACTAATTACATATTATTTTTCTTTCTTGCAGGATTTTTCTAGTTACAGATGTCAACAATATCGTGACAGTCAAATTATTGAAGTTAGGGAAAATTGGTGTTTACATGTAATTAGTACATATGTTTTGGTGATGTAGATCCTTATAAGTACTGATACAATATATATATATATATATATATATATATATATATATATATATATATGTGTGTGTGTGTGTGTGTGTGTGTGTGTGTGTGTGTGTGTGTGTGTGTGTGTGTGTGTTATGATTGTATATATTATCTTATAAAACAATGTGATGTCACGTACTAGAAGACTTAATCATTATATTTTGAAATATTATTGTACCAATAGTTTTTATTCATATTAATGAATATTCTTCTTGAGACCTTTGTCATATTTTTCTTAATATTTTATATTTTTTTGTATATAATAGAATGAATAGATAACATAGGTTTATACATAATAGAACCAATTTATATTTTCTTTTGAAAAATATTATATATTTTTTAAAATATTTTATTCTAAAATTAATTATTTTTTTTAAAAAAATTTAAACCAATAGATAGCGCTTATTTAAAAAAGTGTTATCTATTGTCAACCAACAATAGATAACGTTTTTTTAAATAAGCACTATCTATTGGGGACTGACAATAGATAGCGCTTTTTTAGAAGCGCTATCTATTGGTGGATGACAATAGATAGCGCACAAATAGATAGCGCTTAAAAAGCGCCTTCTATGATAAAAAAAGCGCTATCTATGCACTTTTTTGTAGTAGTGTTTCTAACAAATGCTTTACTTATGAATGATTAGTCAACTAAGCAAGATGTAATCATAGAATTTATCAATCCTCTCCAAGCAAGTGTTTCACTCAATCACTCAAGTGTTTAAGAGGTCACTTCATCTCTCTGCTATTCACATGTCACATGAAACAAAATTGCCCTTCATCTAATAAAATCAACATTCTCACATACAAATGCCATCACAAGGACTTTTTCAAGGCTTATAATGAGGCTGGGCTAACAAGAAAAAATGGTTTTTTTGGATCACAAAATCCTTGAGTTAAGAGAGTTATTTTAACATTCAAAGTTCAAGCACAAACTCTCTTTTAACCAATCTCACTCACCCCCAACTTCTTTCCGTTTTCCTTTATTTCTACATTGAGCTCATCTTTCATGCTTTTTCTTTTCTTTTCTTTTCTTTTCTCATGCTTTTCTTTCATTCAACACTTGAGCTCAATGCCTTTCTTTTTCCTTTCAATTTCCCCCAACAACCCTAAACTTAAACCTTTATCAATATCATACAATTATACTCAACCCAACTCAAGGTAAAGATTTTCAAAACAAGGGTTTTCATCTTGTTTAAGGCTAAGGTTCAAAAAAGGGTAGAACACATGGTTCTCTTTACTTTGGGCGAAAATTTGGCTAAGTATGGTTTCCAAAAATGGCCTTGATCATGACATAAACATGTAATTCAATCAATCATAAAGATTCAAGCAATATCATTCATGCTTCCATATGAACAACACATATATTAATAAACACTCTGAAGCTCAAAACCTCACACAAATATGCTTTTCTCACACATCATTCATACATCCTACTTAGCATCATAACCACAATCATAAATCATCACACATATGTTCACACAGCTAGTGAACAATTTACCTGTATATCAGCATGCAATACAATCTCAATCGTCATCCACGTCCAATCATCATCAAGTAAACTCATCATGCAATAACAATCAAGTCAAACCATAATCAGAAAACGTGTTCAGGCCAAGAATAGACATCTACACTACTCAACAGAATTCAACCTATTCTAAAAATTCAAAGTACAAAAGAAAAGGATAAAACTCTATTCTAAGCATTGGCATCCATTAGTAGATGCTTAATCATCCCATCCTGTCATCTGAATCCTCCTGATCTCCAACCTCAGCATCCTTAAAGTCATCATCCTCCTCATAATCCTCATCCAAAACTGGGGCTTCAGCTGCTCCAAATCCACTCCCCTATGCCTGCTCCTGAGGCCAAGCCATAACACTATGGAACTCGTCCATAGTCCACCTGTGCATCGGTGGTGTGTCATATAAGCCTACTATCATCTCGGCAGTAGCCACCTTCCCTCTACGGATAGACTCTAGTTTGGCCTTCATAAAGGACATGTACGTGTCCCTCATCTGGAACGGCTCTGCATGTTGTGTAGGTGCATCATTCTACTGTGCTGCTCCTCTCCTAAGACGTCTCCTAGGCACCGGTCCAGCTTCCTCATTCTCCTCCACAGAGCTGCCTGTAATAAGAAGCATCTATGGCCTTCCTAGGCCTCTCGAATGGTGGAGTAGAAGTATCCACCCCAGCCTGCTGGCATAGATAGGTAATCAGGGAAGGATGACCCAATGGTGTCCTGCTACTCACAGTAGTAGCACAACTCTGGATCTCACTGGCGATGACCTCACCAAAATTCATGTCCATTTGCCTCAGCATACAATAGATGAACATGATCCTGTGCATAGTGATATCAGAAACATGGGAACATGGCTGAACATTGGCATGTGTGAATGCCATCCAGTACTTTGCCAGGGGTGTCAGATCTACCCTTCTTATGTTGATGGGCACTTCATTTAGGTTCCTCTAAAAATGTACTCCAAGGACACACATAACCCTCTCAATGTCCTCATGATCTGTGAACTCCCCTATGTTCAGCGCATACTGGCACTGCTCACCCGGCCACTCAGTGCTTAAGAAGTTGTTAATCGTATTGGGGTCATATCGGATAATCTGCCCCCTAACATAGCTAGTATACCTCTCCATCGAGACTCCTCCTCTGGATAAGGCATTTGTATAAAATTCCTTCACAACTTCAATGTCAGCTGGCGTAGGGTATGTGTTAAGCCCCTGGCAAGTGTACCAGATTGTTATCAAGTAATATAAACGGGTAAGTCCGAGTATCGTCTTCCCAAAGGACTCAAAGGCCTAATCTTTCGTGTAAACCAATCGCTTAAGACTTGAGAAAAGAATTAAAGTTAAGTTTGGAATGCAAAGAACAAAAACTAAACATGCAAATGCAAGTGATTCAATTGGCAAGGAAAAACTATGAATGAATGGAGTTGTTGGGGTTTACAATTTCATCTTATCCACTCTCATCTATCTACTCTTCTTATTTAATTCACTTGTTTATCTAATTGCATGCAAACTTTCTTGGTCTACCCTTAACCCAATTCCTTGGTGAAAAGAGCCTACTATTAATTACCGGCTTGCTATCCCTAGCCTCCCCTAGTAACTAATAATGCACAGCGAACGGAAGCAAAATACAATTGATCGTCCTACCCCTATCCCTAGGCGGTATTAGCATAATCTAGGAATTTTCCACCAGTTCATGATATTACCGTACGTTCCCGTATCAATAAAGACAAACAACTTTTACTGAATGAGTTAAACAATAAAAGCATTAAGCATAGATGAGAACCCAACAATTGTTAAACAAGTATATGACAAGCATATGGAATAAATAAGAATTTGAATAAATGAGAGTTTCAAAAGATTACATTGTTCCCCAACAACAAAGGGTTTAGTTCACCATTGTCATGGTGAAACTAGATGAATATAATGAAAATAATGGAAAAGCAAACCCTAGATTGGATAAAAAGGAGCCTAAGCATCCAAGAAATCTACTCCAAGGAGTGTAAGGTAGGTCTGGACGTCTCCCTCTGCCAAAGAATATCTTTTCAAGTCGCACTAGGGCTATTTATAGGCCAAAAAGATAACAAAATCTATCAAAATCCAAGCCCATAAAAACAGATCACCGCTGAGCGACTAAATGCACCGCTCAGCGGTTTGCCTCTAATCGCACTGGCTGCTCAACGTGACCGCCTGAGCGCCAGGCAGAGAGTTTCCCTTGCTTTAGGCACTCAGCGCTGAAGCTTGGCGCTGAGCGGTCGGTAGACTCTTCTTTTCTTGCTTTTTCTTCATCTCTTCTTGAGTCTATGACCTTCCTACTTCACTTCCATCCTTAACATTCATCAAAACCCTGCAAAACAATGCAAAACAAGCGTAATATCTCTAAAAACAACTTTTGACTCTCATGTGGCTCAACTTACGTGTTTTACTTGATTCTAAGCTCATTCTAAGCCACAAAGGGTGTGTTTTTATATCAAATCTATGCATGAAAATAACGGTTTTTAGACCGTTATCAGTATGTAGCTAGCCTTTTCCAATTTCTTCTCTCAATCTCCAACCCAAACTAAGGAGCAAAGTCTGGAATAAAAATAGCCTTCCTTTCCATCAGCAACCTCCTCTTTTCCATAGTCTGGTAGTGCTCCTCATGTTTCCTAGATAGGAACCTATGAGAATAGAATCTTCTCGGCCTCTCCGGCTTTTTTCTCTTGTTCCCTTGAGTCTTTATTCTCCTTGACAAAGATGTCATTCCTACATCAAATAAGGTTAACAAGACCAAGGAAATTCACCATTAGGAGTTAGTCAACCATCAATCATACTTCTATTCAAGCACTATCCAACGCTGAGGGAAGAACATGACCCCTCAGCGCCCCTGCATCAGAGAAATTAAGCAATATAACGAAACCTGATGCCCACCGCTCAACGCTACTGACCGCTCAGCGGCGGCGTCAAGGGTTTTGCAAAAACCCGTTCCTAAATGCCCTAATCTCCACTAAATCACATATTTCACAGTTCCAAACCAAATTCATGCAATTTAATCGGTGCAAAATGTTTCTATTTCATCAAATTATGCATAGAAATCAAAAGCCCTAATTTCTCATGTTCCTACACATGTTCTTCAACAAATTCTAATTCTAGAAATCCTAAGAATAAAATTGCATGACTTACTTGAGTGGAGATCCTCTAGATGCTTGCAAACTCTTTTCAATTGATGATGAATGCCTCCCAATGCAAAGCTCTCACCAAAAACCCCAAACTTTGATAATGGAATGGGTGAAATATGAAATTTTGGTGAGTGGGTGATGAGAAAAGTGGAGAAAATCCTTTGAAATGCTCTTGAAAGTGAAAGCTAGGTGCTAGGGTTTGTGGAGACCGCTTGGGCAAGCTTAGAAGAGGAGTTTTCGAAGTGCAAAGAACCCCCAACGCTAAGCTTTTTTTAAAAAGCCCGTGTTAGAGTCTGCGCCGCCACCTCTCAGCGTCTATGGGACCGCTCGGCGGTGGACGTTTAAAATTTTCTCACTCTTCTTTTGTTGCCTTCACATGTCCAAACTTGTAACACTTGATTTCAACTTTCAATTTTTTTAATTTTATGCACTTCCCCTCTCATATGCATCATTCAAAACCTATAATGCAACTAGAACAGAGTTAAAAACAAGAAAAAATCAACTGGGTTTCCTCCCAAGTAGCGCTTGTTTAACGTCACGAGCCTGACCCAAACCTTCTAGCACTCATCAGTAAGTGCTTCCCAACACCTTTCAGTAGGTGTACTTACCTGTATCCCTCTGTAGGTACATAAATAATTAGCATCCCTCAGTAGATGCTGCCCAAAAATTGTTTATAAATCCAAAAATTACATGTCCAAAATAAAAGTGTACCAAATGAAACTAATATTTTACAATAACTGGGATGTTCCCCAGCAAATCATCTCTTCTCATCCAAGTTGGTGTCTTTGTAGCACCAACTCCTCAACTTCCTTCTATCCACTTTCTTGGTATGTCTGGAGTATGGTCCTTCAATCTCCACCACTCCTTTCTCTTTAAACTCTTTCACTACCCACTCCTTCTTCTTGTACTTCACCTTTGAACCAATTCGGAATCATTCCTCCTTTGACTCAAGATGGATTATTCGTCCTTTATCAATGTCTTCATCTATAGGTACCTGCAAAATATTACAACTGTTATTATCAGTGCCTTCACTTTCTCCAACTGCAACATCTCTTCTCATCTTTCTGTATCTGGCTCTCTTCTTTCTGCTGAATTTCTTCAAAAATTTGATCAAACCAAGCACCTGTTTCAATGTCTCAATCATAGGAACTTTAATCTCCAATTTCTTGAAGATCTTCATGAGACACATAAATTTCTTTTTCTTCCTATGATATTTCTTTTTATGAGAAAGGGGTTTTTCACATTATCTTTTCTTTTTTTCTCTCTCCTTTTTTCCCTCAACTTTCTCTTTTTATTTTTTCTGGCTTTCTTCTTTATTTTTGAACGTTTACTCTTTTATTCTTTTCTTTCAACCACTTCATTTTCTTCCTCATTATCTTTATCTTCCTCACTCAACTTTTATGTTTCTATCTCAACGTTTACCTTCATTTTCTTTCAACCACTTCAATTTTTGTATTTTTTGCATAAATGCAATGGTTTTTGTGTGATTTTGTTGTTTAAGTGTGATTTTAGTGTGACAAATCAAATTTGGACACCCCATGTTCATGATAAGAAACAATTTTTTTTAGTTGCTCCAGACCTTGCAGGACTTCAACTAACTTGTTCAAATGAAAAAAATCCACTTTTTAATCGTTTACCAGTGTGTTTTTTGCCTGCATCACAAACATTGTTTCTTTCCTCCAACACAAACATGACTACTCAATCAAATTGGCCACTTTCTTCATTCACATTCCAAATAACACCTCATTTCAAAATGACAATAACAAAGGGAATAACAATTCAATTAACATTAACAATAATTAACGGAAGCAAATATGCATCTTTTATAACATTGAACAAAATTGGGTACATTACACTTATTTGTTCATCTATGTACAATGTTGTATGACTTTCTATGACAAATCAATACAAAAATCACTCATGTCGGATTCTAAGTGCTCTATTTCCAGTGTATGGAGTCCCAAGCGCTATGCTCTTATAACGTTTTCGTGGTCCACTAAAGCACGCATAAAGCTTTCTTTGCATTTTCTTTTTTGTATGTTTTTTGGTGTTGGTTGGTTCTCCTTCTTATCCTTTCCTTTTTATCCTTTCTAACTTTAGTAGCTGGTGTCTTCACAAAAGAAAAAAAGGTTTCTTTGCTTGAAGTACCAACATCATCATTAACCTAAAATTTAACAATATATATCATAGTATACAACCATTCATATTCTCATCAAAGATCACGGAATATATCATAACATACAAAACTCAAACAAGAAACCACATGCCAATCGAAAACGCAATAAAAAAAATCGACAACCCAAATACAAATAAAAAACGCAATCAATAAAATGGATAAACCCATTTACCTTGCTTGAAGGACCATGGTCACTGGACATTACCATTGCATACAACACTGTCAACAAAAAAAGGACCTTAAACAAATCTTCGAGAATGAAAATGGAGGGAGAACGAAAACGAAAAGAGAGAGAACGAAAACTGAAGAGAGGGAGAACGAGGGAAATATGAGAGAATGGAGAGAGATGGAACAGAGCAAGGGTCATATTTGGAATCCAAAATTTCTGAATTCTTCTTCAATGGTGACGTGAGATTTTAAGTTTTTTTTTTTTAAAAAAAAGAATGACATGTGTCAATACCCAATTTCGTCCGGATAATTGGACAAAATATCTAGAGTTAAGAAGAAGTAATAAAATAAAAAGGGGAGGACAAAGATAATTTTCATATAAATTTTCAAAAGAAAAGAGTTTTTTTACAGTTTCGTTTTTATCTATTTTTTTTTCTCATGTTTATATTTTATTATATTTTGCTTTGTTTTATTTATTTATTTATTTTTATTATTATTACTTTTTTTTTATTTGGTTTTATCTTGTTCTGTTTTACTTTACTTTATTTTACTATATTTTATTTCATTTTGTTTTATTTTATTTATTTTATTTTGTTTTACTCTTTTATTATATTTTCGTTTTGTTTTATTTATGTTATTTCTTTTTCGTTTTGTCTTAGTTCATTTGATTTAATGTATTCCATTTTTTGCTTTATGTTGTTTCATTTTTGTCTTATTTTTGTTTTTATTTTCTCTCTTTTTCGGTTTACTTTTATGTATTTTCATACTTTTATTTATTTTGTTGTCTCCTTTTAATTTGTTATTTTTATATTGATGATTTCTATATAGTTATTTACAAAAAAAAAAGAATGAAAAAGAATGAAAAATGAAAAAGCGAGACAAAATGAAAAGAACAAAAAGCAAAATAAGGTCAACTATGCTTCTCTGCAAAGTTGCTTTCCAGACACAGAGAATGCTTGAAATAGATACATGCAGTAGCAGCGCAAAACGACCTGGATGTTATTCTTAATTTGTCTAACGTTGATCTGCATTCATGGAAAGAGTGAAGACTTGGAAGGTTTTTGTTCAACTGATACGATGAAAGCATGAAAAGAGAAAAAAGACAAATGTGAGATCCTGAGAGATATTCTGAGTGTAAAAAAGAGACCTGAACCAACAGAAGAAAGGAGGGCGTTCTCACAGCAGAGAACATACTATCACAACAAAAAGAAACCAGCAAAAGGGGAGGGATATACACGGATTGGATTATTCACAATTCACGGGCAAGAAGCAAAAAACACCATCCAGAGAAANAATAAAAAAAAACCTTGAGGCAACATCTTCACCGGAGCCCGAGGAAGAGGAAGGAGATTGTAGGAAATACTAGGCTAACAATAGAAGCTTCAAGAGGTACGCGCACTCTGTTCGCTTCGCTTAAATCTTCATGTANCTTCATTTGAGCTGGTTGCATTGTGTTTGTTCTATACTTGAAGTTGCTTTGTTTTAAAATCATGCTACAATGTGAATATCTCCTTGCTTTGTCGTTGTCCCATGCATATTGCCCTCTCTCTTTAAACTGAAATCCCCATCTGTATTACATCAACGATTCCCACCCTATCCCAACATCACCACTATCGTCCCACATTCTTTCTTTGATTTCCCTTCTGCCATTGAAGGACCTCCATGCCTGTTAACATTTTCGCCACTTTTGTCAGACCTTGCTCATCGGCCCTGCATTAGAAATAAGAGAATATAACAACCATCTCCTTCTTGCACGACCTTTAGCCTCTGAGGTTCACTCTCCTATTATCCAGAAACCAACTCACCGAATATCTCTCACCATCCCAAGCTTTGTTCTTTTTCACCTATGTTCGAAGCCAACAGTTGAGCAAGAAAAGAAAGCTAATCCAACCCGTTTAAGCACAACAATAATGCCATAACAGAGACTCAAAACAACTAAAAAATCAAAAATTCCAAATCACCCAAAGCAGTTCCCCAACATGCCCCATCTGAGACTCAAAACAACTGAAAAATCAAAAATTCCAAATCACCCAAAGCAATTCCCCAACATGCCCCATCTGCATCAATACACACACGCGCAATAACATACACACAATACAGAACACAAAGTCGCAGAGGAACACCACGGTGTGTTCTTTCACCCTTCGGTTGTGTCAATCGAAGCCAACAACCCTATCCCCATCGGAATCCAAGTCGAAGATGAAATGTGAGCAGGAGGAAGCGGCGCGCCTCTGGTTCGCGGTCCGAGAGGTGGCGACTGGGTGCGGCGCAAGTGGAAGGCAAGTGCTTCAGCCTNTCAAAAATTCCAAATCACCCAAAGCAGTTCCCCAACATGCCCCATCTGAGACTCAAAACAACTGAAAAATCAAAAATTCCAAATCACCCAAAGCAATTCCCCAACATGCCCCATCTGCATCAATACACACACGCGCAATAACATACACACAATACAGAACACAAAGTCGCAGAGGAACACCACGGTGTGTTCTTTCACCCTTCGGTTGTGTCAATCGAAGCCAACAACCCTATCCCCATCGGAATCCAAGTCGAAGATGAAATGTGAGCANGAGGAAGCGGCGNNCCTCTGGTTCGCGGTCCGAGAGGTGGCGACTGGGTGCGGCGCAAGTGGAAGGCAAGTGCTTCAGCCTCGCAAGCAAAGGACAAAGGGGGAAGAGGAATGAACGGCGGCCGTCAGCTTCGCCGAAGTGAGAGGAGAACCCCTGTATTTGGGGGCCATGCCGAGTCGGAATTGAGGGTGAGGATAACCCTCAGGAGGCGACGTTTCTGGCGGCAAGCCCATCNCCGGCGCGGCCTTGGCTTGTGGTTTGGAGGGCGGCGACTGGCGACTACGGACAGGCGGCGGAGGCAAACCCTTCTTTGAGTTTCCGTTTTCGAAGCAGAGAGAGAGAGGGCGGTGAGTGCACGAGTGACCGGCGGTGGCTCCGGTGGGGTGTGGTGTCGCCGGCGACGTCACGGACAGCGGTTCGCAGTGGCCGTTCGGAGTGAGACTNGGGCTGAACGAGTGAGTGGCAGAGAGGATACCTAGGTCTCACATAATGCAAGGGCTGAAATGAAATGAACTACTAAAGACCCCCTAAGGGTTTCCTGAGTGAAGGAATGAAAGGCCTTGGGCCTCAGATCTATTTTCCCTTTTTTTAAAAAAAATAAAAAGTCTTTTTCTACTCTGTGCACCCTCGTTTCCTATTCACACACCCTTTTTGTCTTCTGGTTGGGCCTTAAGCCCGTTATCATTTCTGTTCGAAGCACTGTTTCCATTTTGCACCCCACTCTCGTTGGACTGAAGTCCATCCCGTTTGAAAAGTCATTTCTTTTNCGTACCCCCTGGTTCTCATATTCACACCCCCCGTTTCACTTGGGCTTTGGCCCAACCTGTTATAAGAGTTAAATTGGTTTGGAGACCCCTCTTTCATTTTTACCACCCTTTTCCACTTTGGCTTTGGCCCAATTTGTTTATTTTGTTTATTTTATTTTACTTGTCATTTTGTTCCCTTTAGTTTATTTTATCATTTTTTTTATTTTATTTATTTATTTATTTTTTTTTACTTTATCTTTATTTTTGTTTTCACTTTCATTTTATTTCCTAGTTATTTCTATTTTTCTACTTATTTGTTTATTTATTTATCTCGTTTTATCTACTTCTAAATAAATATAAAAATACAAAAATATTTTAAAAGGTTTAAGCACACGTGCGACCATTCGCGTCAGCCTTGTGTTAAAACCTTTTCCTCCTTCTTTCAAAAAATAC
>NC_028360.1:1298090-1298988 GCF_000741045.1 Vigna radiata var. radiata | reverse complement strand
ACCTTTTCCTCCTTCTTTCAAAAAATACAAAAATATTTTAAAAGGTTCAAGCACACGTGCGACCCTTCGCGTCAGCCTTGTGTCAAAGGTTTTCATGAATGGTGGCACTTTTTCATGATATGATGCACAAGGAGATCGAAGTGTATGTGGATGACATGATTGCGAAGTCTGAATCGGAAGAAGAGCATGTTCTCAACTTGAGAAAATTATTTGAGAGATTGAGAAAGTTTAAACTCAGGTTAAACCCCGCTAAATGCACATTCGGAGTAAAATCTGGAAAATTGTTGGGTTTTATTGTTAGTCAAAGGGGGATAGAAGTAGATCCTGACAAGGTACGAGCAATAGTGGAAATGCCTGCACCTAGGACGGAAAAGGAGGTTCGGGGTTTCCTGTGTAGATTGAACTACATTGCTAGATTCATCTCCCAATTAACCGCTACCTGTGAACCGATATTCAAGCTGTTACGTAAGAATCATGCTTTGGTTTGGAATGAGGCATGTCAGGACGCTTTCGAAAGGATTAAACAATATCTGCAAGACCCTCCAGTGTTGCGACCACCTAAGCCAGGAAGACCGCTCCTTTTGTATTTGACTGTATTGGATGAGTCAATGGGTTGTGTACTGGGCCAACATGATGAAGCCGGAAGAAGAGAGCATGCCATNTATTACTTGAGCAAGAAATTCACAGACTGCGAACGACGANATTCGCCGTTAGAGCGAACTTGTTGTGCATTGGCNTGGGCTGCTCATCGTTTAAGACAATACATGTTGAGCCACTCTACCTGGTTGATATCAAAGATGGATCCTATCAAGTATATTTTTGAAAAGCCCGCTCTCACTGGAAGGATAGCTCGGTGGCAGATGCTATTGTCAGAATATGACATTGTATATGTTACTCA
>NC_028360.1:1271710-1292812 GCF_000741045.1 Vigna radiata var. radiata | reverse complement strand
AACGGTAGTGATACATTCAAAAATGAAAATTTTATTGAGAGAACAAATTCATTAAAAGCTATGCATTAAAGTTTGTAACTATATATATATATATAATAATATATATATATATATATATATATATATATATATATATATATATATATATATATATATATGTATATTATCTGTGGTCTTCATGAGATGGTTGTTGTTGCACAACCAAAACTGAAGCCGTAGTATCTGTATCATGTGAAGCAAGCAAATCACCAATTACCCCTAACTCTGAATATTCAGTCCAATGCTCCAAGCCATAGGTCTGAGAAGATCTGATCCCATAGCGTCTCCCAACTACAATAAAATCAAATTTGTTGGCTATATCTTTGATGAGAAACGTTGTCTGGGATGCATCTCCTATAGTAATTTCTTCATATCTAACATTTTCTAGATTAACATGAACTCCACTTATTTCCCTCATCGCTTCATCATCAATCATGTGATCCCAATTGGAGGTATCTTTGTCGTGTGCCAACAACCTGAACACAACCAAACTATTATCAACATCTT
Source organism: Vigna radiata var. radiata (assembly GCF_000741045.1). Taxonomy (NCBI): domain Eukaryota; kingdom Viridiplantae; phylum Streptophyta; class Magnoliopsida; order Fabales; family Fabaceae; genus Vigna; species Vigna radiata. Next base: position 1,292,266 of record NC_028360.1, on the reverse strand, counting down.
TCACAAACCTCTTAGCCAAGCACAACGCCTCTCTATCATCAGGTCCTCCCAAGAAAACCATGGCCGCTCTGATTCTTCTTGAGTTGAAGCTAGGGCCACGGTTCACAAGAATCCCAACAGAGCAAGGTGCCCTTTCTAAAATCCTGGAATTAAGCGCCCTTATGTTGCTATCCTCTGACTCAACTGAACCATCCCCTCCCCATTTCACATGGAATGGAAGGACTATAAGGGCTGCATTTTTGTCCAAAGCAAGGTTGCACACATCTTCATTCATGAACATCACTGGGGATATGGCAGTGTAGGTGTTGGCAGTGACAGCACCAAGATAGTCACGTTCGAAAAGGTCAAAGGCTACAATGAGTTCCCCAGAGTAGTTGTAGGATGATGATGCTGCACTTTGCTGAAGTTTGTGTGCAATGAAAATGGGATTGGACCTTCCAACTAGCTCCATGAGGTGCAAAATTTCTGCTACCAGTGTGTTATCTGGTGCCGGGGAGCAAAATTCGAGCACGTTCTTGATGTGAACCGAGTGCCATGGCTTGTGGATGCATGCAACTATCCGAAGCTCACTGTGTTTCAAGCTCATGATGTTCCTATGCTGGTACCCTGCGTATTTCCTTGAAGGGTCATACAATGCCTTGACACCAAACCTCGAAGCCGTACCTAGGACCAACACTGAGACGATCATAACATCTACTACTGTTCTCTTTTGTACCTGCAATAGTTCAAGTAGTTAGAATTAGTTATTTAGTTCAAATACCCAACAAAGAATCGTGGGACTTGTCATGTTTCCATAGAATGCATGTTGCATGCATGATTGATTGAACGAAGTAGTTACCATGGCATCGTAGACTAGGAGATAGGAGCAGATATCAACAACCCCTTTGCAGCTCAAAATGAGAGCAAGACAAAAGCCATCCTTGAAAGGAATCTTGCAGTATCGGCAAATTCCCATGCACAAAAGCCACCTAACCAGGTGCACCATAATGATGACACCAGAAATGACAATTACGAAAGAGAGAGAGTTACATTTGGTGAGATCCACCTTCATGGTGACACATGTGACAAAAATAGAGCAGAGGAACCACTTGGAGAACAACTCAAGTTGGGTAACGAGTGCAGAACCCAGAGGAGGACCCTCAGGGACTGCAAGTCCAAAAATAACAGCTCCTACTAAGAAGGGTTCACCGAAAAACTTGGCAAAGTAGCCCAATCCCAAGAACACTACTATGATGGCGTAGATGTATCCCTTGTTAACCGATCTACCTTCTGGGGTCCTCTTCACGATCCACCTCATCGCAGGACGACCAATGAGAAGAATGAAGATTGCGTAAGCAAGAAATGCCGTAACGTTTCTAATACGGATAGACATGCTCATGTTCTGTCTCCCGAAATATGCAGCACCAATCCCTGCCCAGAGTCCACCTGATGCCAATTTTATCACAAAACTTTCATTTATACACTAGGGTGCTAATAAATGTTTCAACATTTTATTTAAACTTTATAAAATTTATAATTGTACTAGTTTAATCAGAATATTTTACCTTTTTAACTAAAGTTTTCTGGTCTTGCAAAAAAAAGGATGTTATGTACATTTATTATAACAAAAAATTAACTATTTCAATTTGTTTAATCAAGTTTGATCCACATATGCAAATATATTAGATAATTGATTTTTCATGTTATCACATAATTGATGATGATTATGAAAATTTCAGAAGGCATTTTAATAATTATATAATGTATAGGTGTGTTATAATTGTATTAAGTCAGACACAAATTTAACCAATAATTATACTAATTTTTAACCAAAAAATTGTATTAGTTTAGTTTAACGACTATAATTAACTTAATGATTTTTTTTTTTTAAATATTTCAATAAGCATCATTCAAACTATGCAAGATTTTCAATTTGGTTTTTACATTTAAAGTTATTATAAAGGCATTTTCTATTATTAGAGTAAGGATTTGTAAGAGAAAAAGAAAGTATATAAGATAAAATCAGTTGATGAATAAATAAATTTAAAGGAATTTTACCATAAACTTCTTTTGGTACGTAGATTAATTTTGACTTATTTTCAGGTTTTACTTTAGATTTTTATAGTTTTACGAATTTTAATATAATGCTCAATTGTTAAAAGAAGAATGTTATTGTATATATGTTAGAGTTTGCATGCAAGAAAAATTGTTGTTAAACTTTTGTTACAGTGTAATAATATCATGACACACTTTTACATTCATTTGACACAGAATACAAAGGTAAAATGGTCCAAAAAGTATAAAGTTTTGTAGTTTTTCAAGAAAGAAGAGAATAAAAAGTAAGTAAAGATAGTGTCAAATCAATATAAAAAGTTTATATGTGTCCAAGAATCATTTCTCTTTGTTATATATATATATATATATATATATATATATATATATATATATATATATATATTCATGAGTTATTAAAAGGTTTAAACCTCTTTTTGGTCCCTAAGTTATAAGTGGATGTTCAGTTTAGTCTCCGTTTTTTAAAATGTAAATCTTTGGTCCCTAAGTTATAAAAAATGTATTAAATGAGTCCTTTTTTGACTTGAAATACTGTTTTTCGTTGTTTCTTAACAACTGCTACATCTTTAGATTGCTTTGATTTGTTTCTTAATAATAACAACACTTTAGATTGTTTTTTGTACTTTGACTATGAACATCAAAAAAGAACTCATTTGATATATTTTTTATAACTTAGGAACCAAAGGTTTACATTTTAAAAAACGAGGACTAAACTGAACATGTGCTCATAACTTAGGGACCAAAAAGAGGTTTAAACCTTATTAAAATTAAGGTTTAAATCTCTTTTTGGTCACTAAGTTGCGGATGTTCACTTTAGTCCCCGTTTTTAAAAATATAAATCTTTGGTCCCTAAGTTATAACAAATGTATTAAATGAGTCCTTTTTTAACTTGAAATACTATTTTTGGTTGTTTCTTAACAACTGCTACATCTTTAGATTGTTCTGATTTGTTTCTTAATAATAACAACACTTTAGATTGCTCTTTGTACTTTGACCATGAACATTAAAAAAGGACTTATTTGATACATTTTTTTATAACTTAGGAATCAAGCGGGGACTAAACTCAACATCCGCTCATAACTTAGGGACCAAAAAGAAGTTTAAACCTAAAATTAATGATACATTTATACAGAGGACCAAAACTGTGTAATTTTGGAAAATTGAAGGCTGAAATCCACTACTACAATTTGACAGGAATCAAAATTAAACATTTACTAAATTAGAGGGACAAGATTAGATTTAGCTTATGAAACAATTATTTTTTCCTAAAATATAAAGAAAATTTTGTTCAAACAGATATTATGTCATGCATTACATTCTTAATTTTCATGAAGTATGATAGAAGAAGGCAACATTGTTGAGGGTACCTGCAACATCGTTAACAAAAGCTGCTGAGAGTGCGAGGCGACCGAGTTCGGAGTTGAGGATTCCGAGGTCATTGAGCAACCATGAAATGACAGCGAAGGAGCAACTACTGTGAGATATGAAGACCACAGGCAAAGCAGAAATGTCCTCTCCCAGGATCCTCTTCCACGTGGAATTCGACAACCCCATGCTCCCACACCCCACCACTATGGGAATGCCATAGCAGCAAAGCCCTATCACCCAAGCCTTTCTCCCTGTTTTCGTGATCAAGCTTAGGTCCATCTGCACTGAGTTCAGGAACAGGTAGAAGGAGTACCCCAACGATGATAGTGTGCTTAGGATGTCAGGACTCCCGAACGGGAACAGCATCTTCTTGTACTTTTCCAATGGTCCTGTCGGAACTGATGGCCCCATCAGAAACCCTGTCTGAAAAACAAAACTTTGATCTCAAATCCTGAACGACATATAGAACAGAACAAAAGGGTACGCATGCAGATACCAACCATGACTTGTGAAACGAAAAAAGGGACGCCTAATCGGTTGAGAATGAAATGAAAGCCTTGCGTGACCACGAAGATGATAAGTATTTGAAGCTCAAGCATGGTGTATGAATACTGTGTAGGTAATGCACTTCCATGTTGTGTCCATATGCCATCGGATATTATCTTCATTGGATGATTCACGCACACATTGTAGACTTCAAATCCCAACGATGGCACTTCGTGCAATAACGTCACTGAAGAGAAGAGTGTCTGATTCGCGTCCATCTTCTTGGCACATGCAAGGACTTGAACAAGGTAAGAAATTGAAGAAATATGAGTTCTTTGCTCTATGACAGGAAAAGATTATCAAAGAACACCAAGGAGCAAAGAACACCAAGAAGCAAAGCCTTGGTGTCAGCAAATTTGTCATTCGTTAATTTGGGTTTGCAACTTAATTACATTGCTTAGTTTCTGTAAAATAGTTTGTTAGCTTTTGCCTGCCATCTACGAAACAACTTGTCAATGCTTTTTCAATGACGGATAATGTGTTTTAACATCTGTTGTTTGTTTAAGTTTGGGGAATCATTTTTCTTTTCGCTGGATTTTTATTTATGGTCTTTTTAAGGCCTCAAATAATCTTTTTCAATCCTATTATTTCACCAATACGTAATTTTGGCACCATAAAAAGTTAATTGCATATTTAGTTTTCCGGATCTTCATACCATTTTAATTCAACATAATTACTAAAAAAAAATGTTATAGTGTACTTAATAACATGTTATAAAGTTTATTATTACATATTGTTATTAAATGTTTAAGAAAATAAATCACTAATAAGTTTATAACAAAAGATTACATTGAAATGTCTTGTAATTTATATTAGCATTAGTGGAAAAACAACATTCCATGACGGACCTATTATAAAGAAGAAAAATCATCAATTATAATAGGTTACACTAGTACAAAAAAGGTTTTTTATACCTCTTAAAAAAGGTTTTTTATACCTCTTTTCAAGCTGGTATAGAAGCAGGGGGTATAGAAAGTTTTCGATTTTTTATACCTACTTTAAAATAGGTGTAGAAAGTTTTACTTTTATACCTCTTCTGTTTATAATAGGTATAAAAAGCTCTTTTTATTACCTATTAGTACTAGAATAGGTATAAAAGAATCTCACTTTTATACCTGCTTATACTATAACCAGTGTAAAAAAAAAGACTTTTTATACCTTATATGAATTTAACCAGAGTAAAAAGTGATTTTTTTTTAATATTTGATTTGTATATACTAATATCCTTATCCAAACCTGCATAAAATTCAATCCTAAAATACAGTTTAAATAATCAATATTGTTTCTATTAACACATCAAAATAAAATATTTACCTAACAAAGTTCCTAAATATTGTTTCTATTAGCACACATTGTAAATATTATGGAATTTTAATTATATATAACTATTTAACAGTTATATTATTTCTATATTAGATATTGAAAACCTATTTCCTTTAACATTTAATCTTTATAATTTACAATAAAACTAAAATACAAATTAAGTACAGAAAAAATACAAATTTTTACGAGTATAACCAATCACGCACCCCTCACTGACCCTGTTTTGAAAAAATCTTTCATTTCAGTTTACTCTTCTCTTACTGCTTTATTTTAAAAAAAATTAATAATGAGTATATTTCTCTCCAAAAAAAAACTCAGCCGATCATCATGGTGTAACACANGCAAAAGAGATACCGCTATAAGAGAAAAGATAAACACTTTGGATTTTCATGTACTTAACTGTTAATATTTATGAAAAATAAATTAGAAAAAGTCTAATATATCACCTTTTATCTTTAATAAATAAATCTGTTAATATTTATGACAAATCAATTAGCCAATGTAATTTTATGAACTTAACACTGATTTCTCCATCTCAGTGGTAGCCCTTCTTCCAATTGCATGTATTGGCACATCACTTTCACTTTAACAATGAATACCTAGTCATTTAATGTTGAAACAAGTAGTCAGAAAGTAGTGTAAAAGATTTTCATGAATTAAATATTTGACATAGTGAATTTAGTAATGGTACCTTCCAGATAATTTCTGTTTATCCGAAACCTTTACTTCTGTCAATGTTCTATCTTTGGTAATTTCTGTTTCTAACCAATCCCAGAACTGAGCAAGGGCAGCAGCGTCCTAGAAATGAAAAGATAGCATAACTATATGTACATACGGACATGTGTTTATTCCTCCTTTTGTTTGACAAGTACACTAATTTAATTGAACAATTTTATCAAACATCTATGAATATCTAACTGGATGAAGAATGAATTATGCAGCCACCACCAATATGCAGGCAGAGCTCCAATTAGGAAAAGATCATTAAAGCACAGAAATTGAAACATGCATAAACCATCAACAATAATCCTGACAAAGGTAAAATAGGGTTACCTTAAATGGCAATTTTGCATCCCTTCTAACTCTGATTCATTTTTTATGGCCTTTGAAATAGAAACAGGAGAGACTTTATGGACANCAAAGGGTACATNCGAGCTCTCAATAGACCCAAGTATGGGGTGAACAACACGTTGAATCTCGAAACAAGTAAAATATTTGATTGTAAATTAAATTACGGATGATGTAGGAAGTGAAGGTTCCTTGGGAATTGTTACTAAAGTTTCAATACTTACCCCACCGAAGTATCTNCAGTAAATGTGGCTTTTCTTGGTTGCAAAGATTATAATAGCTGCCAGACATGATAAATACTCCTATTCTTGAATACAGAGAATGATAATCCATATTCAGTGGTTAAGGAATTAAAAGCACAAAAGGTTTTATGAGCAATTGTAGTATTGGATTCTACTAATGCACTCCCATTCAGGACACTCATTAGCATGATCCTCAATTTCCAGTATAAACTTTTACAAAATTAGATTGGCAATGATCCTACCAAGAAAATATATAATCACAAACTAAGAGAGTGCCAAAAGAAAAGAAGAACAAGAATAACATTTAGCAGTGTACTGATTTCGGNTNATAAGTACCTGAAGGTTTGACACCAGACCCCCAAATAAAGTATCTTCGGTAGACAGGGTTATATTATGAGTTTCCTTGAAAGCATCTGTAGACCGCTCCATACTGGTCTCACTATCTGAAGAGTGACAAAATAATTTTTCAAATAGAACCATGCACTTGGTAAATCATCTATCAAACAATTGAAAACATCTACTACATTTGGTAAATCTTATAATTTATCTCAGTCCTTCGCCTTATTATATATCAGAAATTTGTCCAGTGTTGCATAACCTTTAACCACTTCAATTTACTACAGAATGTAGAAAACTTATTCACCACTAAACTAGACTAGGTCCTTTAAATCTCGATGTAACAACTACACCAAGTTCTGCTAAAATTTGCTCTAACCGGTTATGTTTATGATGTCAGAATATTGTATTGATATGAAACCAGTAAAACATAGGAAATTCGAAATACTAACTTATGTTTGTTTTATGGTTAAACACTAAATGATGTAGTACTTAAGCTTTTAAACTCAAAATATGAACGTAAAATCATCATAAGATATAGGATATGATCATATATATATATATATATATATATATATATATATATATATATCACATGTAGCTATCACTTAACGTTTACCTTAAAGTCTAAACTATTGTACTTTTTGCTGCAGAGGTTGGATTTTGCAGACAGATTCCTCTATTGCATTGCCTTGCATTTACCTTTTTTTTCCCTGGATTACATATTAAATAAAATAACATATAACAAAATCAGAAAATCAGTTATGCATAGAGNGAATATTGTGAAATTAGTTTGAACAACATATATAATACATGGCCTTCCCCGTAGCCATTTATGATCATATTCATTTTTTGTAAATTGGCACATTACCAAATTTTCATAGTTGAGTTTGTGGCGTAAGAATAGAAATGATTAGTGCACTCATGGTTTAGGATAAGTCGAGTTTATGGGGATACCCTGTTTTTTGGTGTTATTTAAAGATGCCACTAAAACTTTAGTGTAGTATGAATAGCAGCAGAAGAAAAAAAAAATAATAAAAAAAGCCTTCTTTTTATTACTCTATTAGAAATAGTTTAAAAATTAAAGGTAGAAAAAAGAAAAAAGGCTTGTAGCGAGAAACAAACAGCACAACACAACAACAATAGCAAGACAACCTCGTTTCTTCTGAGTCAGTTCCTCATGCTTCGCGTACTTTATATCTCTCTCTCTCTAACTTTTCTATCACTCAGTAACACCCTCCATATCTTGTGAGTAAGCGACAACAACAATCATAAACGGTACCACCCTTTCCAAATCCCACAAAATTTAAAACAAAGCCTATTTTCCTAAAACAAACATGTCTGATGATGATGACTTTTGAGTTCTGTCATGATGAAAATTCAGAAATGGTTAAGGTTATAAAATTCAGAGAATGAAACAAGTGTTACTGAAAAACCACTGTTACTGCCCATACACAATATCAGCATCACAAATAATATCTTGGATATTCCAACACATACAGATAAACCAAAACATAAAAAATACCTCTCTGAGTTGTAAGAGTTGTTCCCTGGTAGCACACGCCCCTCAAGAGAACTTGTTTAATCGATGCAAAACCGTGAAGGAACCATGGAACCCTAGAATGGACCGATTGATCGGTGGAAAAGGAGTTTTAAACGGTGGAAAGGGATTATAATTGGCAGAATGTGATTATAATCGGTGGAAGATGAGGAAATGAGGAAATGCGGGAGAAACCCTAACCTGAAAGTGAGGAAGATGCTCTATGATGGTGAAGGATGAGCTCTCGAGCCACTGAAAGTGAGGAAGACGACGCTGAAATACTCTTTGATGTACGAAGACAGTGAGAAATGCTGCTTCTGATTCTGAGAAATGTACGAAAGTTATAGTGAATGAGAAAGGCAAACAACTTGAAATGGGAAGAAGAGCTCTACCCAACCACCTCAACACGACTGAACCGATTGGCAATGGAGATGAAGTTTTGCGCAAAAAAAAAAAGTATCCCGGGAAAAAGAAACTGAATTGGTAAAATAATCTATACCTCTTATAATATTTAAGAGATGTAAATCAATAATTTATACCTCCTCTAATATTAATAGGTATAACAAAGTTTTTTATATCTCTTTTTTATTGTAATAGGTGTAAAAAAGTTTCTTATATTTACGAAACTACCACTGTATTACTTTTTATACCTACTAAATTTTAAAAGGTATAAATAACCGGTATAAAATGTATATTTTGCACTAGTGTTGACTGGTGGCAAAATTGTAATAAACTTAACATATATTATAACATAGTTATGGAAATAAGTCATAATATATCATGCAGTGGCAAACTTATAAATAATTTCAAAACATATTATAACGGAAATATGAATAGAAAACGCTTTGTTGACACCGTTTTTTGACACATTCACTACAAGAAAAATCACTGTTATATACAACCAAAATCCGTATATAACCTTCAAAATCCATATATAAAGTGGTGTTATATACGGATTACATACGACCAAAAATCCATATATAATAAGGGTGTAGATAAGGTTATATACGGATAATCCGTATATAAATTACATACAAATAATTTGTATATAAATTACATACGGATAATCCTTATGTAATATCCGTTTATAATTATATACAAAAAAATCCGAATGTAAAATCCATATATAAATTACATACGGAAAAATCCGTATATAACTTTATAGTTTTATAAAAAAAATTAAGTAATTCCATATCTGCATCCAATAACTAGAAGTTTTATATATTTGATAAAACTTACACAGAATTGCCAAATTAATACATATTTGCATCCTAATGTTCCTAGCATACTATATATTGTTATCTTATAACTTACTTGAATGCTACTATCTAATTATATCAAAGAAGGGAAGTAGATATCTACATTATTCAGGTGGTCAAAACCGATAATTCTTATGTGAAATATCATGGCAGGTATAAATGTTTAGCACAAATAAAATGATGGCACTATCATGTATATATCTTATCATATATCAAAAGACTAGCAAACTTACAATAACAAAGAAATTATCCTGTATACATCAAATTATTTTCTTTTTCCTTTCACATGACATGAAAATAACAAAGAAATTGTGAATTTAAAAATAATGTCTTAAAAAAAAATACTTTCATTTAGAAGACAATAAGCTATATCAAGGGCCTCCTTTCATCATTTTCCCCTGCAGAATTTGGCAGCCCAACTCTTCATCTCCTGTGGATTTTGCCCTAAGTTCCCTTGGAGAATAATTTAAGACCCTATTGTTACGGTTGAATTTGCTATTTGGCAACATCTTCAATGTAATTCCCATAGCAATGAGTAAAAGTCCACTCCGATGGGTTTTGTGAATATCAAGTATGACAATAGCAATGTCATTGCCTTTCTTGCTGTTGTTATGTTCAACAATATTCAATGAGCTAAGTTAGGATCACATAATGTGATTAAAGTTGAATTTTTCTAACACCCAATATGATGGTTATTTATATATCTATGACACCACTAAATGATTAATTCAAGTTAAAGGGTGAGTGAGAATAAATGTTGTTTTCATTTTCATTTAATCTCATTTGTGACAAGTAACAGACTTTCTTGACACTTTATTTCCAAAACACTCTGTCTTATTAGTTGATACTTTCATGCAATGATAAACTAAAGAACATTTTTCAAAAACAGTTATGCTAATCTGGCATTGGAACTCACATATTTAGTGAAGGCTCACATGACTTTCACCTAATATTATTAATAGTGTCAAGAAATGTAATGCTTATATCTTTCCTTATGTCAGAACAACTTTCAATTCAAGTTAAGTTTTTTAATACAAAAGGATCAAATGTTTGGTCATTGAATAACATTTAAGAGTGAGAAGGCATAGAGCCTGGTGTGTTTGTTTTTTCACATGAGGATTATTAATGTTAGGAAAAATGGTCCAAAAATAATTGACATGACAATAAAAGAAAGTAAAATCATTTCAAAGCAATAATATATAAAATACTCTAAGTTAGTGTCTATATCAATTGTTAAATAATATACAATTTTTTTTGTATAAGAATAATATATAATTAAGTAATATTACAATATCAAGCGTAAGAATAAGTTGAGAGAGATAGTGGTGCATTTTAGTGAAATATGGGTCTTACAAATACTGTTGTTAAAAAATTGTGTTTAAAAAATTGAATTGTTAAAAAATAATCTTTTTAATTTAATTTTAAAATTCAATTATATTAAAGTAAAATTTATTAAACTAAAATATAACTTATTACATTGAAAATATATTTAAAATAAATTTTTATTAATAACAACAAATAATTAAGATATTTTAACTAATTTAAAATATTTATTTGATTTAGATTGTAGTGTAGTTCAATTTATATATAAATATTATAAAATTAAATTAATCATCATAAGCACGATTAAAATTTAATGAAATTTTGTAGTAACTCATTTGATTTACAACACCCGTATCAAATTGAAAGAAATTATAAGGTGAGGTCGTGAAAGAGGTGAAACTGTTGTCACAATGAGAAAACAATCCCCTTATCATGAAAGTAAAATCTATTAGGTATATTTACTACAGATATATAGTAAGATTGGTAATAATTTTATGACCTTATCTTATAATTAACTCATGTGCTGAGTTGTTCGGCATTTTATCTGATATTTTTAGATTCTTGTTAACAAGACCGCATTAGTCTAACTCTGAAGCTACTGCAGTCCCCTGATACTCAAAGTTGTGGCATGTAAAGCATATCCTAGCTGAATTTAATCCTTTATGTACAAATATCTCCCAGTACAGAGGAGCCTAGCAAAGAAACAAATATGCAATACTATTAGTGACTAAAAGACAATCAATTAAAACGAAAATATCTAATAGAATGAATACTTGAAATGTTGCCAACCCAGATTTTATTTTTGTATAATTGGTGATCAAAGTATGATTCTATAGGCACACTCAAAGCCTGAATGAATAATCAAATTATTTCAAGTAGTGCAGGATACAACCAACCATGACAGTATCGACACGTTCAATTATTTTCTTAATGAAATGGCATACCCGTAAGTTGCAGACATGATCATATTGCATACAATCATATTTGAGAAGCACAATTTCAACAAGGTGTCCTTTCTTTTGCAGTGCTTTACCTAGACCACTGACAACATCCCACCAACCTGTTCATGAGATAAATTAATTTAAACATCATTAGATGCTAGAAAGACTTAAGAACAGGGCCACTTGTATGCTTAATTCACCTGAACTTCCACACAGATGATGACATTATTTTTAGTTGATTTCATACCAGATAATCTATAGAAGTACAGACTTGTAAGAGCAATATTCTATTCAGTAGGATAGTATCTATCATGCATGCTGAATTGCTTTAAGAATAATAAGGTGGAGTATAGTTTGCTCAACTGTCAGCCAGTTGACATGTACTCAGAAACTTATAATTCTGTTAAAAGTCTAAGTGAGATATCTCACTAACTTTTCTTCTATTTTCTCTTAGATTCTCAATTTAGTGATGGTTCTTGATTTCTATCAAGACCAAATACACTTCTATTTTCTCTTAGATTCTCAATTTAGTNTCTTGATTTCTATCAAGACCAAATACACTTCTATTTTCTCTTAGATTCTCAATTTAGTGATGGTTCTTGATTTCTATCAAGACCAAATACACTTCCATCTAATCAGGAAACGAAACTCAACAAGTTCAGAAACAATGGTAAATGAAGACCATTGTCAAAGAACAAGGATCTAGCAATTTCAACAACTTTCAATCCAAATAAGCATTAAAAATACAAGATAACAAAAAATTCTTAACCAAACACGAAATTTTGAAAAAAGATTTCAACAATTGACAAAAGAAGAAACAAAATAAAAAGATAAAGAGACAACATTTTAAGGAGGTCTGAGAATTTATTTCAATATAGAACTCAGACCCAGTACTCCCTTTCTTTAAAGAAAATCCAGATGGTTCTGACATGCCTCTTTAAGATTCCAGTAGGTGTAATAAAATCCACTTACAAGAATAAAACACAGGGATTAGGATGAGTGCACCTTAGGTATTAGTGCCATCTCTGCTGTAATATGAATCACATGTAATCTGGACTATAGATAAAAAATAAAAGATGCATCAACCAGTAAAAGATATTCAAATTGTAATTTACAATTAAAAGTGAATACCTTGTTGCAAAAGATAAAAAACCAAGAAATGCAGAAATAACCTCATGTTCACTCTGTTCTTTTTAGGCCATATATGTTTCTCGTGATTGATATTCAAATACATTAAGGCTCCCTTCTTAGCAAACCTATTCAAATTCCCTCAATCAAGCTTCAATTCTTTCGTTTAGATAACAAGTTCTTGGAGTTTCTTAGTTATTGAATGAAACCTCTGAATCTTCTTTCTCATCTTGATTTTGACATAGACCTTCCTCAATGGAAGGCTTGATCCGTTGCCTCTTATTCTGCAAACTGCTTAATAAATACAATAGAACTTCACATTGAGTTTCAAACCGAGAAGGTCTGAATAAGGATAGAAAAAGATTACGAATCATTGGTACCTGAAAGTGGTTCGGTGTCGCATTTTGCAAGAACTTGGAAATGAAACTTGCACTATCCTACCATTTCCCTTAGAGTGGTTAACATAGATGAAACCATTCAGGTTCTACCATACAAAACACGTTTTCAACTTCGACGCCATTTCTCATTCAATCCCTCATTCAAACACGTTAGGGTTTTTCAATTTTCCAATTTTAGGGTAGCGTTTCAGGGGAAAGCCAACGCGGGAGAGGTGTACAGTGGAGGTTAGACAACCAAACTTCTTCTTCTGACCAAATCTACAACAACGAACACTGAGAGATGGCTAAATCTGCAACAACGAACACTGAGAGATGGCTAGACAACCAAACTTTTTCTCAGTGAATCACCGCAACATTAAATGACTACACATCAAATGAAGAAAGTTATACATTAAAGGAAGAACACTATGGACTCACCACAGACTCACCGAGACCAAAAGAAGGTAGCATTAACCTCAGAGTACGATAATAGGATTCCTGGGGCTCCACTATGAGAAATTGAGGGTTCGTTGACAGAGAACACGGGTACCATACAAGGACAAAGGGCCACGATTGGAGGTAGGGACTCCTAGGATTCGAGACACGAAGATGATGGTTCGAGGAATGAAGATGATGGTTCTAGACAGGGAGAGGAAAGGCTCGAAGAAAATTGCTCGACAAAAAGAAAGGCTTATAACGGGATGGCTAGAGAAGAAAGGTTGGAGAATAATGGCTCGATGAGAAGGAACAAGGGTTCGATGAAAGGGAAGAGGAAGGGCTCCAGGAGAATTTTACAGTGATTATGACTCTTAGGTTTTTTCTTAAGTTTAGTTTTTTATTTATTTTTAATTATTTATTTTAAAATCCGTATTTAATATCCGTACGTAAGTTGAAATCTACTTACATACAGATTTTACATACAGATTTATCCATAGGAAAGCTCCCGCCAAAAGGTGATACTATTATATACGGATTTTAAATACGGAAAATCTGTATGTAAATATTTTTACTATTACATACGAAAAAATCAGTATATAATTCATCCGTATATAACAGAGTTTTTATCTACAGATCAAAATCCGTATGTAATAATCCGTATGTAAATGACATTTTTCTTGTAGTGATTTTGACAATGTCACGTTGATAACGGTCTAAAAACGTTACTTTCATGCATAAATTTATTATAAAAGCACACCCTTTGTAGCTTAGAATGAGCTTAAAATCAAGTAAAACACTTAAGTTAAGTCACATGAGAGTCAGAAACTGTTTTTAGAGATATTATGCTTGTGTTGCATTGTTTTGCAGGGTTTTGATGAATATTAAGGATGGAAGTGAAGTAGGAAGGTCATAGACTCAAGAAAAGAAGAAGAAAAAGGAAGAAAAGAAGAGTCTATGGACCGCTCAACGCCAAATTCCAGCGCTGAGCGTCCCAATGCGAGGAAAGCCATTGCCTGGCGCCCAGGCGATCATGTTGAGCGCCCAAAATGATTAGAGGCAAACCGCTCAGCAGTGAGATTGGCCGCTGAGTGGTGGCGTGGCTTGAAGGGAAATCGCTGAGCAGTTCATTTAGCCGCTCAGCGATGATCTGTTTTTATGGGCTTGGATTCTATTATCTTTTTGGCCTATATATAGCCCCAGTGCGACTTGAAACCCTAATCTTTGACAGAGGGAAACGTCCACAGCTGATCTACAACCTTTGGAGGTCGTTCTTTGGATGCTTAGGCTCCAAATTACAAAATCTAGGGTTATTTCTTCCATTTTTTCATTATATTTCATCTAGTTTCACCATGATTATGGTGAACTAAAACCCTTTGTTGTTGGGGAACAATGTAATATTTGAAACTCTCATCTATCCAAATTCTTATTTATTTTATATGTTTGTCATATGCTTGATTTATCAATTGTTGGGTTCTTTACCTGTACTTAATACTTTTATCGTTTAACTCATTCGGTAACTGTTGTTTGTCTTTATTGATATGGGAACATACAGTAATGTCATGAACTGAGAGGAATTCCTTGATTATGTTAATACCGCCTAAGGAAAGGGGTAGGACGATTAATTGTATTTTTCTTTCGCTCGTTATGCATTATTAATTACTAGGGGAGGCTAGGGATAGCAAGTCGGTAATTAGTAATAGGCTCTTCCGAATTTAGTGTATGAGCTTCTGGTGAGGGTTGTAACAATATTTCAGGACTCCCTAGATGGGCGTCTGACTGTCCTTCCTCTCCTATCTGATAGTCCTTCAAGAAGTGGTTGCTAGTTTTTCTTACTTCTAGTATTAATGGTTTCCTGCATACACAAGAAACATATACCCTAGAAGCACTTTTTATATATATATATAAAAAAAAAAACAAGAACAAAATATATACAAACAAGTCAAATTGAATCAATTTACTCTACTAGAAAAGTTAAAGCAAGAGTCCCCGGCAGCAGCGCCAAAAACTTGTTAAGTCCCTGGCAAGTGTACCAGATCGTTATCAAGCAATATAAAACGGGTAAGTCCGAGTATCGTTTTCCGGAAGGACTCTTAGGCCTTTACTTTTGTGTAAATTAATCGCGTAAGACTTGAGAAAGAATTAAATTTAGGTTTTAAATGCAAAGAGCAAAAACAAACATGCAAATGCAAATGAATCAGTTGGCAAGGAAAAGCGATGAATGAATGGAGTTGTTGGGGCTTACAATTTCATCTTATCCACCCTCTTATATATAATTTTCTTATTTAATTTGCTTTATTATCATATTGTCATGCAAACTTTCTAAGTATACCCTAAACGCAATTCCTTGGCGAAAAGAGCCTATTACTAATTACTGGCTTACTATCTCTAGTCTCCCCTAGTAATTAGTAATGCATTAAAAACAGAAGCAAAATACATTTGATTGTCTTACCCCTATCTCTTGACGGTATTTGCTTAATCAAGGAATTTCCTATCAGTTCATGACATCACCGTACGTTCCCGTATCGATAAAGACAAATATCATTTACCGAATAAGTTAAACGATAAAAGCATTAAGTCTAGATAAGAAACCCAATAATTGATAATATAAGCATATGCAAGCATATAAATAAAATAAGAATTTGGATATAAGAGAGTTTCAAAAGATTACATTGTTCCCCAACAACAAAGGGTTTAGTTCACCATGGACATGGAGAAACTAAATGGAATTAAATGAAAAAAATGAAAGAGTAAACCCTAGATTTAATAAGCCTAAGCATCCAAGAAACCTTCTCCAAGGAGTGTAGAATAGCTTTGGACTTTTTTGCTTGCCAAAAGAATGCTTTGAGAATCGCATTAGGGCTATTTATAGCGCATAAAAGTAACAGAATTTAAGCCCAGGCCCATCTAATGGACGCTCAGCACCTAATTTGGCCGCTCAACGGTTTGCCTATAATCTCAAAACCACTCAACGGTCCAATATGCTGCTCAACGGTGGCCCTCTAATCGCACAGGATGCTCAGCAGTGTTGCTTAAGCGAGAAGCAGTGACTTCACCCATGAAACTGGCGCTCAACGCTGAAATTGGCGCTGAGCGGTGCACTTGACTCTTCTTTTCATCCTTTTTCTCCTTCTTTTATGAGTCTAAGTCCTCCCTGCTTCACTTCCATCTTCAATTCTCATCAAAACCCTGCAAAACAATGCAAAAACAAGCATAATATCTCTAAAACCAACTTTTGACTCTCACATGACTCAACTAAGTGTTTTACTTGATTTTGAGCTCATTCTAAGCCATAAAGGGTGTGTTTTGATATCAAATTTAAGCATAAAAATAACGGTTTTTAGACCATTATCACACACGCGTAGTGGACAAGCTCAAGTTACCCATTATTGCGCATGCCAAGCCCTGCAAACTTCAATGGCTAAGTGAGGAGGGTGAAATCTTGGTAAAAAAGCAAGTCCATATTTCCTTTTCTATTGGCAAGTGTCAAGATGAGGTTCTTTGTGATGTTCTACCCATGGAAGCAACTCACATTCTATTAGGAAGACCATGACAATTTGATAGAAATGTTCAACATGATGGTCTCACTAATAGGATGTCATTTACTCACTAAGGGCGCAAGGTCATCCTTAAACCTCTCACTCCAAAGGAAATACATGAGGACCACCTCATCATGAAAACCAAGAGAGGTGTCGAAAAGGAGAAGGTCAAGAATAATCTCCTCATCTCTCATAAAGAGGTAATTAAAGTTATTGACAAAATGGAGCCTATCTTTTGTGTTGTACCGACCTAGTGTCTCACATCCATTTTTGTCCTTAAGTCTTCCAAGCTAGATAGTTTTTTAGAGGAGTTCCAAGATGTGTTTCATGATCCTCCAAAAGGTTTACCACTTATGAGAGGAATTGAACACCAAATTGATTTTATACCAAGAGCTTCTCTTCCAAACCGTCCAGCTTATAGAAAAAATCCCATGGAAACCCAAGAAATTCAAAGACAAGTAGAGGGTTTGTTGTCCAAAGGGTGGGTTAGAGATAGCATGAGCCCATGTGCTATGCCAATCATACTTGTTCCTAAGAAAGATGGTTCATGGCGCATGTGCACTGATTGTAAGGCCATTAATAACATCACCATTAAGTATAGGCATCCCATTCCTAGGTTAGATGATTTATTGGATGAGCTTCATGGATCCACCATATTCTACAAAATTGATCTTAAGAGCGAATATAATCAAATTCGAAACAAAGAAGGGGATGAATGGAAAACCGCTTTTAAGACCAAATTTGGCCTATATGAGTGGCTTGTCATGCCTTTTGGTTTGACTAATGCTCCTAGCACATTCATGCGTCTCATGCATCATGTTCTACAACCTTTCATAGGCAAATATGTAGTGGTCTATTTTGATGACATTCACATTTATAGTGTGTCTTTAGATGATCATTGCATGCATGTTAGGAGTGTTCTTCAAGCCTTAAGGGAGGCATCATTATTTGCGAATTTAGAGAAGTGCATCTTTGGCATGGAGCAAGTAGTTTTTCTAGGCTTTGTTATTAGCTCCCAAGGAGTTAAAGTCTACTCCTCCAAAATTGATGCTATTAGGGAGTGGCCTACTCCTCAAAACATCAAAGATGAGAGGAGCTTTCATGGCCTAGCCAGTTTTTACCATGGCTTTGTGCCTAATTTCTCTTCTCTTGTCGCTCCTTTAAGGGACATAGTGTTAAGTCCCTGACAAGTGTACCAGATCGTTACCAAGTAATATAAATGGGTAAGTCCGAGTATCATTTCCCAAAGGACTCTTAGGCCTTAACTTTCGTATAAACTAATCGCATAAGACTTGAGAAAGAAATTAATTTTAATGTTTGAATGCAAAAGACAAAAGTAAACATGCAAAGACAGTGATTCAATTGGCTAAAAGAAACTATGGATGAATGGAGTTGTTGGAATTTACAATTTCGTCTTATCCACCCTTATATATCTACTCTTCTTATTTAATTTGCTTATTTATCATATTGTCATGCAAACTTTCTTGGTCTACCCTTAACCCAATCCCTTGGCGAAAAGAGCCTATTACTAATTACCGGCTTGCTATCCCTAGCCTCCCCTAGTAATTAATAATGCATGATAAACAGAAGCAAAATACAATTGATCGTCCTACCCCTATCCCTAGGTGATATTGGTTAATCAAGGAATTCCCCCCAGTTCAAGATATTATTGTACGTTCCCGTATCAATAAAGACAAACAACATTTATCGAATGAGTTAAACGATAAAAGCATTAAATCAAGCATATGAAAGCATATAAAATAAATAAGAATTTGGATATATGAGAGTTTCAAAAGATTACACTGTTCCCCAATGTTAACGGTTGAAAAACAGTTATTTTCATATGTCAATTTAGACCGGATTACTCCCTTTACTGCTTAGAATGAGCTTAAAATCAAGCAAAACTCAATAA
Source organism: Vigna radiata var. radiata (assembly GCF_000741045.1). Classification (NCBI taxonomy): domain Eukaryota; kingdom Viridiplantae; phylum Streptophyta; class Magnoliopsida; order Fabales; family Fabaceae; genus Vigna; species Vigna radiata. Next base: position 1,272,877 of record NC_028360.1, on the reverse strand, counting down.
ATGAGTATGTAGAGAGTCAAAAAAGCTATTTTTAGCGATATTATGCTTGTTTTGCATTGTTTTGTAGCATTTTTGAGAAAGTGAAGAATGGAGCTGAAGATGAAGGTCTTAGACTCAAGAAAAGGAAAGAAAAATGAAGAAATGAAGAGTCGACGCACCGTCCAGCGGCAAATTACACCGCGGGGCGGTCCAGTGCGAGGACTTGGCACCAGGCGTGGACGTTGGGCGGATTTGCGATTAGAGGCAAACCGCCGGGCGGAATAAGTGTGGCGTCGGGCGGTTGTCTGCTAGGTTTGGGCCTGTTTTCTGTGACACTCCTCAACTATAAATAGCCCTGTTGTGATTTCAAATGCATTCTTTTGACAGAAAGGGGTGGCCAGACCTAATTTCACTCTCTGGAGAAGATCTCTTGGATGCTTAGGCTCCATTTCTTCTTATCTAGGGTTTGTTTTTCCATTCTTCATCCATTTTTCATCTAGATTCACCATGACTATGGTGAACTAAACCCTATTGTTGTTGGGGGAAATAATGTAATCTTTTGATACTCTCTTTTATTGAAACTCTTGATTAATTTATATGATTTTTCATATGCATTGATTATCAATTGTTGGGTTCTCATTTGTGCTTAATGCCTTTATCGTTTAACTCATTCGATAACTGTTGTTTGTCTTTATTGATACGGGGCCTCAAGCAAAACACAGCTAGTATCAAAGAAGACTCAAACAGAACCTGAAAATCAAAATCAAATGGCCAGACGAATGAAGACAGATTCAAGACAGCGCAGGATTTTTCTGACAGTATAGAAATGGAAGAAAATGACACTTATCTCACNGTTTTGNCTTGAACCTTGCTCTAAATACCACTTGATACATCAAGGCATGATGTAGGTTTGTAGATCCGTGAGATCAGAGGTGGATANAAGCAAAACANNAGATGCAATCCAATGGAACAGTACCANCAGNGTAGTTTCCGTTCCAGATCTNGATTGTTGGCAGAAACGGAATTTGGTGGAGATATGTAAGAGGTTGGCAGCGNAGATTGTGTTNCAGAGGCTAAATGAGATGGNGGCTAGCTTGAAGAGGTGAATCACAACTCAGAAGGCTTCCACAAGAGGAAGGAAGTTGCAATGGAGAGGCAAGCAATGAAGTGACTCTCGGATTTGAGAAA
>NC_028360.1:1252421-1264680 GCF_000741045.1 Vigna radiata var. radiata | reverse complement strand
CTTGAAGAGGTGAATCACAACTCAGAAGGCTTCCACAAGAGGAAGGAAGTTGCAATGGAGAGGCAAGCAATGAAGTGACTCTCGGATTTGAGAAAGTAGCTATGCATTTCAGCAGTGTTTCTCTAATATCATCCAAAAGTGAATACATGGGTAGCCAAGGTGAATTATATAGACTCCTCAACCTTTGGCTTGTGATGAGAAACGTGTTCAGCCACTATGAATCAAGTTGCCTAACTCTAAGACATGTGCTAAATGTGTTAGCTTCTAGAATCTATATGGAGTACACGTTTATTTCAATTTCTAAAATAGGAAAGTTCCCGGTGCACCCCCTATAAAACTAATCTCACCCCTGCATGTGCATAAAGGTCTCTTTTACCCCTTTCCATGTTTTTGGGTTGTTCTTTATTTGGTGGGCTTGGGCCCCGCATATCAGAACCTCACTCAAACTTGAATCAAAGCCAGAATGGGCGAGATGTTAAGCAACAACTCTCTGGGTCGACAGAAACATTGGGGGAAGCCTAGCAACGTTTACGGCAGGAACTACTCTCTGTGCCAAAAGAAACATTGGGAGAAGCTGAACAAGCTTTACGGCAGAAATTATTCTCCTTGCCAAAAGAAACGTTGGGGGAAGCAGAAGAACGTTTAGTGCAGGAAGAACACTCTTGCATGTTGAAGTCTCTGGGTATTATGAGGGTTAATACTGAAGTTAACCCTAAAGAAGAATGTCAAGCCACTATCTTTGAGGATGACAATGTTAGTGATGAAGAGAAGATAGAGGAAGATGAGATAATAAAGGTATTGAAGTCTTTGCGCATTATTAGGGATAATACTGAAGCTAACCCTAAAGAAGAATACCAAGCCACGATCTCTAGAAATGATAAGGTTGTCAAGGAGGAAAAGGGAGGGAGAAGAGATAAAGAGAGATTTCAAAGAAGAAGAAATAAAAGAGTTGGTTGAGGAAGATAAAGATGATGAGGGAGAAAAAGCAGTGGTTGAGACAAAAAGGAAAAAGAAAAGACATGCGAAAATAAAGAAGAAAAGAAGAAAAGAGAAAAAGAGAAAGTTGATGGAAAAGGTTGAGAAAAAGAGGAAGAGAAGAAAGAAGAAAAAATCATATGAAAAGCCCCTTCCTCATCAAAAGAAAAATCATAGGAAGGAAAAGAAAGTCAATTGCTTTATGGAAATTTTCAAGAAATTGGAGATTAAAGCCCCTATGGTTGAAACTTGGAAACATGTGCTTGGGGTCCTCAACTTTATAAAGAAATTTAGCAGGAAGAAGAAGAAGAAAAAGAATATCAAGCAAGAAGAGTAGCGGCACCGGTTATTGGGTGTTTGTTGGGGCTATCCCAATTGTTGTAAAGAAATTTTAATTTTTGTATTTGTTATTTATTGTCCGAATTCTGTCTTAATACATTAGGCTTGCATGTGCATTTGAATGAGGAAAATCTTGAAACTGAAAAAATAATTAGGGTAAAGATCAGGTGTTACAGGGAGAATTCGTATAAAGGCAAGCAACAAAAGAAGGAAGGAAAAATTTCCGCTCACCGCCGGGCAGTGCAACTTTGCCGTCGGGCGGTGGTGGCGAGAACTCAAACCCGAGCCTTTTAAAAGCTGGGTGGTTCTAGTTTCTCTGCACTTCAATCCATCCCTTTGAGTTTTGCCTGGCGGTCTCCTTACATTTTAGCACCAGATTTGCACTTTCAAAAGGGTTCTAAAGAGATTTTTCTACACTCTCTCACCAACCACTCACAAAAATTGAGTTCTTTGTTTAAAATTTGGGGGTTTTTGGTGGGAGTAGTGCTTTCTGAGTTTTTCATCATCAATTGAAGGAATTTTTGCAAGCTTTTCGCATCTCAACTCAAGTAAGTTGTGTAATTTCATTCTTTGGTTTCTAATTTTGGAAATTAATGAAGAACATGCTTAGGAACATGACAAATTAGGGATTTGGAATTCCTTGCATGAATTGTTGAATTAGGAACTGTTTTGACCGATTATGTTGCTTGAATTTGGTTTGCATGATTGTAATTAGTGTTTGAGTGGAGATTAGGGTTGTTTTGGTGGCATTTTTGAGAAAACCCTCTCGCACCGTCGGGCGATCGCCTTCGCCGCCGGGCGGTATTCAGGCTGATGCATACCGCCAGGCGGTGCTATTTGACGTCGGGCGGTCTGCTGCGTATTGGTTGATTGATTTGCATAGAGGCAAAGGGGGGGGGGGGGCTGTGCACCCCAGTAGTGAACTGTGTCTGGATTGAAAGTGTTGAATGATGCATTAATTTCTAATGACAAATTCCTACGGTTTGTTGTGAATTGTATTGTATGCAGGAATGGCATCAGCATCACGTAGAGGAAGAAGTACTGGTAGCAAAAGGAAGGAGCCAGAAAGGCCGAGAGGAGTTGACTCTCAAAGGTTCCTCTCCAAACAACATGAGGACCACTTTGCAACTGTGTAGGAGAGAAGGTTGCTGATGGAGAGAAGGGCTTCTTTCATTCTTGATTTAGCTCCCGAATTTGGAGCAGAGATTTTGAGGAGACACTGGGAGAAGATAACGACTTACCCTGCTCTTGCCAGTATTGAGTTGGTGAAAGAGTTCTACACTAACGCCTTATCTAGAGGTGGAGTGGCGGTTGGAAGATATAAGAGTTTTGTGAGGGGACAAATTATTAGCTATGACCCCGACACCATAAACAACTTTTTGGGCACAGAATGGCCAGGGGAGCAGTGCCAGTATGCGGCACAGGCTGGTCTGTTCGGCGACATAGCCGAAATTGAGAGGGTTATGTGCCTCCCTAGAAGGCATTTTCAGACTAACCCTAATGGGGCGCCGATCAACATTAGGAGATTGGACATGATACCTCTGGCGCAATATTGGATGGCATTCACGCATGCCAACATCCAGCCTTGCTCCCACATCTCTGATGTCACGATGCACAGGGTTTGTCTAATTTTCTGTCTAATGAGACAGATGGAGGTGAACATCGGCAAAATCATCGCCGACGAGATATGGAGTTGCGCGATGACTATGAGTAGCAGGATGCCATTGGGGCATCCATCTTTGATCACTTTTCTTTGCCAGCAGGCTGGGGTGGATACTGTAGTTCCCTCATATGAGAGACTCAGGAATGCTATCGATGCATCCTATTTCCACCAAAACTGCGTTGAGGCAAGAGCAGCAGGAGTAGCAGGGGCTGCACCCAGGAGGTGTCTTAGGAGAGCTGCAGCACAGCAGGAGCAGGTGCCTGACGACGCACCAGCCCAACATGCAGAGCCATTCTAGATAAGGGACATGTACATGTCCATGATGGAATCGAGGATGGAGGCCCTTCGCAGAGGGCAGATTGCGACTACTGAGATGATTGTTGGGCTGTATGACCAACCACCAGTGCACAGGTGGACGATGGATGAGTTCCATTTAGCCATGGCGTGGCTTCAGCAGTAGGCACAGAGCAGTGGTTTTGGTGCAGCTGGAGCACCAAACACAGATGAAGAAAATGTTATGGATGTTGACGATGAAAGTCAGGAGGACTCAGATGACAGCATGGGTTGAGTGCGAACATCTTCTGATGGATGTTCATGTCATAGACAGGATTTTAGTTTTCTCTCTTTTACTTTTTCATTTTTAATTTTTAGAATAGGTTGAATTTTATTTTTCAGTGTGTATGCTTGGCCTAAATACTTTTCTGAAGGTGTTTGACTATTAATTTGCATGATGAGCTTATTTGATGACGATCTGATGTGATTGATAATTGGGATGTGTTGCATGTTGATATTCAGTGAAACAGGTGTATAGTAAATTATGATTGTGATCATGATGCTAAGCAGGGTGTAGGTATGAATTTTGTGTGAGAAAGCATGTTGTGTGAGGTATTGAGCTCCAGAGTTTTCATTGTTGTATGTATTATTCACAGGAAAGCATGAATGATATTGCCTTAATCTTGATGATTGATTGAATTACATGTGAATGTCATATGATCAAGGCCATTCTTGAAAACCCTTCTCTAGCCAAATTTTCACCCGCAGAGCTTAAAATATTATACCCTTTTTGAACCTTAGCCTTAAACAGGATGTGAACCCTTGTCTTGAAATTCTTTACCTTGAGTTGGGATGAGCTTTTAACTGTATGTGATGAAAAGGTTCAAGTTTGGGGTTGCATGGGGGAGATTGAAAAGTTGTTAAGAAGCATTGAGCTTAAATGTTGAAAAAGAAAAATACATGAGAAAGAGAAAAGAAAAGAAGAGAAAACATGTAGATGAGCTCAATGAAAAAGAAAAAGGGAAAAAGTTGGGAATGAGAGAGATTGGTGAGGAAGAGAGTTGTGCTTAAATGTGAATACTATGATAGCTCTCTTAACTCAAGGATTTTGTTTTCCAGAAAAACCAATTTTTCTTGTTAACCCAACCTCATTACAAGCCATGGAAAAGTCCTTTTGATGGCATTTGCATGTAAAGATGTTGATTGTTTGAGATGAATGGCAATGTTATTTCTTGTGACTTGGGAATGATAGAGAGTTGGAGTGTCACCCTAAACACTTGAGTGATTGAGTGAAACACTTGCTTGGTATGAATTGTTAAATCTTCATAAGTGCATTTTTGCTTAGTGGACTGGTCATTCATAATGTGTAACACCTGTTGTGCAAAAACTGAATTGAAAGCATGCATGCATCTTAATTTGATTTCACTGGGAATTTGAAATTAAGTAGTGTTTGTCATGTACTTTAGGAATGTTGAATCATTGGATGAAATGGTATAAAGCCAAGCTCTATTTTGTTTTGTTTGCTTGAGGACAAGCAAAGTTCTAAGTTTGGGGTTGTTGTTAACGGTTGAAAAACAATTATTTTCATATGGCAATTTAGACCGAATTACTCCCTTTACTGCTTAGGATGAGCTTAGAATCAAGCAAAACTCAATAAATGAGTCTGTAGAGAGTCAAAAGCTATTTTTAGCGATATTATGCTTGTTTTGCATTGTTTTGTAGCATTTTTGAGAAAGTGAAGAATGAAGCTGAAGATGAAGGTCTTAGACTCAAGAAAAGGAAAGAAAAATGAAGAAATGAAGAGTCGACGCACCGCCCGGCGGCAAATTACATCGCTGGGCGGTCCAGTGCGAGGAGTTGGCACCAGGCATGGACATTGGGCGGATTTGCGATTAGAGGCAAACCGTCGGGCGGTAGACCCCTACCGCCAGGCGGTAGCGCGACTTGAGGGAAACCGCCGGGCGGAATAACTGTGGCGTCGGGCAGTTGTTTGCTGGGCTTGGGCCTGTTTTCTCTGACGCTCCTCAGCTATAAATAGCCCTATTACGATTTCAATTGCATTCTTTTGACATAAGGGGGCGGCCAAACATAATTTCACTCTCTGGAGAGGATCTCTTGGATGCTTAGGCTCCATTTCTTCTTATCTAGGGATTTGTTTTTCCATTCTTCATCCATTTTTCATCTAGATTCACCATGACTATGGTGAACTAAACCCTATTGTTGTTGGGGGAAACAATGTAATCTTTTGATACTCTCTTTTATTGAAACTCTTGATTAATTTATATGATCTTTCATATGCGTTGATTATCAATTGTTGGGTTCTCATCTGTGCTTAATGCNTTTATCGTTTAACTCATTCGATAACTGTTGTTTGTCTTTATTGATACGATGACGTACAGTACTGTCATGAACTGGTGAGTAATTCCTTGATTAAGCAATACCAGCTAGGGATAGGGGTAGGACGATCAATTGTTTGTCACTTCTATTCTATAATGCATTATTAATTGCTAGGGGAGGCTAGGGATAGCAAGCCAGTAATTAGTAATAGGCTCTTTTCACCGAGGGATCAGGTTAAGGGTAGGCTAAGAAAGTTGCATGACAATTAGATAATCAAGCTAATTAATCAAGAGGAGTAAATAAGAGAGAGCGGATTAGATGAAATTGTAAACCCCCAACAACTTCATTCATCCATTGTTTTCTTCTCGTCAATTGAATCAATCTCTTTTGCATGTTTATATTTTGTTCTCAAATCTAATTAATTAATTTTTATTTTCAAGTCTTACTCTTTTAATTCACGCGAACGATAAGACCTTTCGAGTCTCTTGGGAAACGATACTTGGACTTACCATTTTATTATTACTTGAACGATTTGGTACGCTTGCCAATCCGTTAACACCCAACAACCTAGGGTTTAGTTCACCATAATCATGGTGAAACTAGATGAAGTACAATGGAAGAATGGAAAAACAAACCTTAAATTTGGTAGATTGGAGCCTAAGCATCCAAAGAACCTCCTCCAAGGTGTGTAGAGCTGCTGTGGATGTTTCTCTCTGCCAAAAGAATGAGTTTTGATTCGCATTGGGTCTATTTATAGACCAAAAAGATAACAGAAAGATCACAAAATCCGCAATAATAAAACAGACAACCGCCCAGGCGCCTAAGTTAACCGCTCAGCGATTTCCCCTTTAGTCATTGGACCGCTCAGTGGTCAGTTTTGCCACTGAGCGGTTTACCCCTAATCGCCTTGAACGCTCAGCGGTCCATTCTGGCGCTCAGCGGTTCACTTGACCCTTCTTTTCATCCTTTTTCTTCCTTTTTCAGGTGTCTAAGTCCACCTTACTTCACTTTCATCTTCAATTCACCTTAAAACCCTGCAAAACAATGTAAAAACAAGCATAATATCTCTAAAACCAACTTTTGACTCTCACATGACTCAACTAAGTGTTTTACTTGATTTTAAGCTCATTCTAAGCCACAAAGAGTGTGTTTTAATATCAAATTTAAGCATGAAAATAACGGTTAGTACCGTTATCACATAGTTAAGAAGGATGTAGGTTTTAAGTGGGGGTTGAGCAACAAAAGAGTTTTCAAGTCCTTAAAGACAAGTTAACTCATGCTCCCATTTTAACCTTACCTGAGTTTTCTAAGTCATTTAAAGTTGAGTGTGATGCTTCTAATGTGGGCATTGGGGCCGTGCTTCTTCAAGAAGGACACCCTATTGCTTACTTTAGTGAGAAGCTTAAAGGGAGTCACTTAAATTATTCCACATATGATGATACCATCCAGCCTTGAACCATGGATCAGATCTGTGAGTTGCAGCCAGCAGAAAGTTCAGCAGTAGAGGTAATGGACACGTGAATGATGGACAGGCAGCGGAAGGCAAGATGATGGTATTCTGTGAAATGGATAAAGTGCTTGTATGGATGGATCTAGCTCAGATAGCCCTCACCATTGGAAGGAAGCTAGAGGATTGAATGAAGGAAGCACAAGAAGAGGTGACTCTCGGTAATGAAAGAGCTGGAAGCAATGTGCTCAACATTTCAATCTCTCAATAATCCAAAAGTATCTTACATGGGCTGCCTTAGAGGTTTTATAGACTATCCTCTTGGCAGTGCAATGAGAAAACGTGTACAACCATGTGCTAAATGTGATGCCCTTCTAGAAGGCTTATTCTAGCATGTGAAAATAAAGAAGAAATGCTAATTTCAAATGTGAAGGAGAAGTTCTCTAATGCACCCCCTTATCTTGATAAGAACACCCCTCCTTTTGTTGCAATGACCATTTTATCCTTCTTCATGCTTTTTGGGTTAACCTTTATTTGGTGGGCTTGGGCCCCGTGTATCATCCCCTCCCCCTTGGAAAGGATTTGTCCTCAAATCTGATGGCTCACCTGAGGACTTATTTTTGTAGACTTCACTAGAATTCCTCCAGGGTCAAATATCCACCTGCAATAAGCATTAAACATAACACTAATTAGTTTTCTATAACCCAACAAAATATATAAAAGATCATGTGTAGAAGAAGGTTTCTTAACTTTAAAATGTTCAAGTTTAATATTATGAAGAAACCTTGCTTCTTTTGAAATTTTAGTTGTTTCTTGAGTTGGTAACCAGAACCCAAGTTGTGAATTGCCATGTATTGAAGGTTTTATTTTTAAAGATGGCATGACAAATTCTTGGAGAGATAAGTGATATTTTGGACTTTCAAAAATAAATGAAGAAAAGTGAAAGGATAGTAAACCTCCCCTTAATAGTTTTGATTCCATTGTGGTTGGAGGAGATATTGCTCTTAGTTGCTTTTGTTCACTTTCTTCCACTTCTTTTCTTTCAATTTCTTCTTTGTCTTCTCTTTCTTTTTCTTTTATTCTCTCTTCCTCTTTTCTTCTCTCTTCTTCTCTCTCTTCTTCCTCTCTTTTTCTTCCGTCTTCTTCTATCTCTTCCTCTCTTTTTCTTCTCTCTAATTCTAGTCTTCTTTGATATTCTTCTTTCAACTTTCTTTCTTTTTCTTTTTCATCTCTTTCCTTGTTAAGGCGCATTTGTGCTTGATCCTCCGCCACTTGTGATGATGAGAGAGGATGAAGTACAAATTTCTTCTCATGATGATGCACAGTTATGGTATTGGTAAGACCATTATGAATTGTTTTATGATCAAATTGCCATGGTCTTCCCAATAACACATGACAAATTTCNCTTGGAGATTGATGCTTTGACATTTTGTGATTCTAAAAGTTTTCTTGTGTTACAACTTACTTAGATTTCACCCAAGAACAAATTCCAGGTAAGGGAGGTGAACCACTAGGGTTGCTTAAGTACCAAGCCTTTTCCTTGCCAAAAGTGTTCTAGGCTACTTACTTAGTGGTTGTTACTCCAAGATTACTTCTAAGATCACAAAAGAAGACTCAAGAGCAAAGGAAAAACAAAGTAAAGAACAAATTTAGGACTCTAAGACCGGACTCTAAGCGAGTTACCTAGACGCAAAAATAAAAACAAATGACAAATGGAAAAGCTTAAGGAAAGTGGAAATGTAAAGGTGAGGTCTCCTAGGTGAGGCTTAGACTTTGGATCTAAGACACATTCACCGTCTACCGATTTTTTTTAGGTTATGAGACTTTAATTCAAGTTAGCAAAGGAGGGAAGAACACTTAGGAGCTCTTCCACCTCACTTGCTTGAAATGGCCCTTTACAAACAAAGCATAAATGAGCCTTTACAAGGAAGAACTATATGAAATGGAAAAGAAATGAATTAACAAAAGGAGTAGATGATGTGTGCAGCTCTAGCTTCTCAAAACAGAAAGTGAATTGCTCCAATTCACACAAAACTCTCAGCTGCAAGTGATGAAATTCTACTCAAGTTGTTGCTGTCTCAACAGAAAAATTCTGCTGCTGCAGAATCCAGAGAAATGCTGCTGCTATTTTGGAGCACGTTTTTCCTGATCCAAGAGCCAACTTCAATCACGTTTTTCTCAACAATTGAACCTCCTTTGATGCTTCCTAGTATCGTGAGCAATCTGAGCTGTAACACACCTGATCAATCAAGCATATCAGCACCGCAAATTACCTCACTGCTGCCATATAATTGCACCCAAAATCCAGTACAGCACAGACCTTTGATCAAACAGGTTGTGTGCAAGAATTCCAACAAAATTGAAATCAAGCAATTAATCAGGTAGCAAATACGGTAGCACTTCAAAAGGATCCTAAGAATAGTTCTAGAGTAGATTGGACCAAAAACAATGATTAAAACTTAGCAATCGGATCAAAAATAGCAATGTTCGGCAATATCACAAACTGTTTGTAATAATGCCTAAGAGAGCAATCCAAAATTATTCAGAATTGGTGATTTCAGAATTGACAAATTTCACAACTGGATGCATTGGTTCTTTAAGCTTTTTACTGTGAATTCCATATAGTTTTGAATATTTTTCAGATGTATATTATAGAACCAAGCTTTTACTACATCCACAAGTATTGACCAATCACCAAATTCAATCTAAACTTTGAAAAACAAAATATTGCACTGCTACGGGGTTAACCAGAAACTGACCCAAAAATTTGGCAAGTCATATATGCATTTTGCGCAGAACAGCAACTACTCATCTTAGACTAATGCAAACATATTTGAATGATTAAAACAAACTTGTTTGAACACAATTTCAGCCAAAATTCAGAGTATAACAAAATTGGAGTATGGCAGTTCTGATGCAAGCTAATTTAAGCAACTATGACAGCCAAAATTTGCAAACAAGTGTAATTCAATTTGAACAAAACAAAATTGCACTTAACACAGCCAAATAAAGTTGCTCAAAGTGGCAGAAAGTTAATTTGGAATGGCTGGCCGTGATCTAATTGCTTAACCATTGGGCACACAGAATTTGACTCAACAAATCAAGTTGCAGTTCGGTTTACTGCCATTGCAATGTAACCTGACTTTGCACAACCAATTCATGCTCATAAAAATATTCTTTATGGACTAAGTCTCATGTAGACACCATTACTTATGCAGAGTATCAGTTTGCATAACAAATTAAGCAATGGAACAGTGTTTATCAGAATTACAAAACAAATGCAGTTTTTTTTTTTTTACAAATCTGCACTGCGTAACCTATTGGATCTGCACAGATTAATACCAAATCATGCACCTAAGCTCATCATATTGATTATCATAGCTCTGTGATGGTGCAGAGAGTATCTTATCTCATTCAGAATTCCAGATACAACACACGATATTAATCAGAATTTGAAGACATTTTAAACAAGGCTTAATACCGCTTTTGGTCCCTAGTTTGGGGGGTTGTGTTCAATTTGGTCCTACCTTTTTTTTTCGTAACAAAATGATCCCACTTTTTGAAAAAACTGTTCAATTAACTCCTTTTTGCTCATGGTGTTAATTTTTTAACGGTGGTGGTAGCCTCCTTGACAAATATCAGCAACGTGGCAGTAATAAGTTTATTGATGTGTAAATTTTAAATTGGGAAAAAATTATTTCAACACGTGGCAACAGGTTCAACAGAGGAGTTAAAAAAAAAGGGGATTAGGGTTTCATTCAAAGTTGCGATTTGGGAATAAACATTCTGGTGAAGAGCAAAGTTGAAATTGGGGTCTCCTTGAATTACAAATTGAAAAACGAAACTCAGGTAAGTGTTTATGTTCTGTCAATTCTGTGAATTCGTAATAATATTTGTTTCTGATTGCTGTGGGCGTTGTGGTATGTTTACAATGCAAACAAAGAAAGAAGGATAGGAAGGAGATGGTTCTGCGCTGCTGGGAGTTCCTTCGGTGCTCTTACATTGGGGCGTTCAAACTGCAACTGTACCTACAATATGTGGCTCTTACATTCGCTGCTGCAATATGTGGCATTATTTTAGATGAGAGTCAAACTGCAACTATACCTACAATTTCACGTTCACACCCTCCTCCACCTCTCCAATTTCAAAATGCTAAGATGAGCACTATTGTCCACTGTTTTTCCCATGTGTCGCGTCGTAGCCAAGCAAGCCATAAAAATGACGTTATGTTTCTTATTCTCTGAAAACTTGAAAATTATTTTGTGCACAGTTTCGAGATCATGGACTCTCTCACGGGCATAGGGGAAAAAGTGCTCGAGGAGATCATTGGCGATCATGTTTTTGAGGATGCTGGAAATCCACCTCTCTGGTGGATCGATTTTGCAAGAGGCGCGGAGGAATATGTTAAACCTGTTACCCCCTCTTTTTTTTAACCCGTGTTAAAATTTACATGTCAATCAACCAACACTGCCACGTTGCTAATATTCATCCAAGGAGGCACCAATTCCGTTAAAAAATTAACACCGTAAGCAAAAAGGAGTTAATTGAACAGTTTTTTCAAAAAGTGGGATCATTTTGTTACGAAAAAAAAAGGTAGGACCAAATTGAACACAACCCCCTAAACTAGGGACCAAAAGCGGTATTAAGCCTTTAAACAATGAACATGACTATGACAAAACCAGAAATGATGCTCAAATTAAAAGACTCAATAAAGCAAAGATTAACCGAATAAAATGTAAATGACTCAAGCAAAACACAGCTAGTATCAAAGAAGACTCAAACAAAATCTGAAAATCAAAATCAAATGGCCAGACGAATGAAGACAGATTCAAGACAGCGCAGGATTTTTCTGACAGTATAGAAATGGAAGAAAATGACACTTATCTCACAGTTTTGACTTGAACCTTGCTCTAAATACCACTTGATACATCAAGGCATGATGTAGGTTTGTAGATCCGTGAGATCAGAGGTGGATANAAGCAAAACANNAGATGCAATCCAATGGAACAGTACCANCAGNGTAGTTTCCGTTCCAGATCTNGATTGTTGGCAGAAACGGAATTTGGTGGAGATATGTAAGAGGTTGGCAGCGNAGATTGTGTTNCAGAGGCTAAATGAGATGGNGGCTAGCTTGAAGAGGTGAATCACAACTCAGAAGGCTTCCACAAGAGGAAGGAAGTTGCAATGGAGAGGCAAGCAATGAAGTGACTCTCGGATTTGAGAAA
>NC_028360.1:1239765-1242126 GCF_000741045.1 Vigna radiata var. radiata | reverse complement strand
CATTCCAAAATTCTCTACCTCATGGTGAGAATCTCCACTCCTACTTCCCCTCATTCTCCCTTGCTCATCTCTCATGACTCTCAACTCATCTTGAATTATGGTAATTTGTCTTTCCCTATCTTGTTGAGCATAATCCATTTTTCTATCAGTGTCAATTCTCCATTGAGTTAGCTCTCTACGTTGTTTTAAAATATCTTGGAGAGTAACTTGTTCCTCAGAATCACTAACTCTTGGAGATTGATGCCTTGACATTGTGTTTTGTATTTCTAAAAGTTGGCTTGTGTTGCAACTACTTAGATTTTACTCAAGACACTTTCCAGGTAAGGGAGGTGAATCACTTTGATTGCTTAAGTACCAAGCCTTGTCCTAGCCAAAAGTGTCCTAAGCTACTCACTTAGTTGTTGTTACTTGCAAGCTTACTTTTAAAATCACAAAAGAAGACTCAAAAGCAAATCAAAAAAACAAAGAAAAACAACAAGGATTGGGACTCTAAAATTCGGACTCTAGGCGCGCTCCTAGTCCTTGAATGAATAGCAATGAAAGCTTGAAAGTAAAGATGGAAAAGTAAAGATGAGGTCTCCTAAGGTGAGGCTTAGACTTTGGATCTAAGACACACTCACCGACTACCCAATTTTAAGTTGTGAGACTTCTTGAGTCTAGTTAACAAATGAGGGAAGAGCACTTGTGAACTCTATCACCTCACTTGCTTGAATTGGCCCTTTACAAACAAAAGAAATCAATGAACAATTACAAAATGTGAATAAAATTTCAAGGAAAGGGGTTGGACAAAGCAAATCTAGCTTCTCTCAATGGAAATTGCGTTTGAATTGAGGCAGTACAAGTCTCACAGTTGCTGTCACGGTAATGTAGAAACAATTTTGGTTCAGTCAATATCAGTAGTTGCAGCAACAATCATGCAGTCATGAAATGAACTTCTGCAGCACCAAGGTTCCGCTTCTTTGTGATTTCCACCACCAATCCACTCCCTAGTTGCATGGGTAAACCTCAATAGAATGTGACTTTCGTGCAAGAGAAAGGGTTGGAAAATGCATCAGCAATCAATTGTCTATATTCATCAAAAGTGCCGTATATGAGAACAAGAAATGGGATTTATAGAAGCATCCCTTGGCCTTGCACGGTGCAGATTGAGATCCAAGAATTATGGATCTGCAGCCACGTGACTAGGTGTGGTGAATGTGCGGAAATACACTTGTAGCACCAAATACATGTGCAAAATGTGAAAGCTATTCTAAATGTCTTTTCAGCACATGAGAAAATGCAACTTTAATCATTTTACCCTTTATTCTTCCTTCTTTGACTTTCTTATCCTTCTCCTTGTCTTGGCAATCTTGAATACTATCCTTGATGTATCATTGTGCTAAGCTCCTGCGTATCAAAGGGGGAAAAGGTTTAAAGCTTAATGAAAGGGGGATAATTTTTTTTGTCCCATATATGCTTGATGTTTTGCTGTTTGGTTGAGTTGCATTCAGAGTATTTGAATTGTCTGATTGTGCAATCATGGTTGGTTATTAATCATGGCTATGCATCATCAAGAAAGGGGGAGATTGTTGAGATTGTTGACAACACAATATTTATATCTCTCTGGTTTTTGATGATGACAACACATTGTTTAATAACACACATATGTTGTTGTTGTGTTACATGTTCGTATGCTTATGATTTGATATATTGTTGAACATGTTTCTGTGATATATTTCAATGTGAATGCATACTTATTGAGCTTGTACTTGTTACATCATTTCTGTATGCATTGCACATGTTTTGAGGGATGAAAACCACATGCACTTTTGTGAACTTATAACTGTGTGACAAAGCTGCAGTAAAGCCGACTCCATTACTAATTGAATCGACTATGCCAAAGTCTTTGTACAGATTTCGAGAAACAGTGCTATATGGGATTTTGTGAAGGAAAGAATTTCAATTTGCTTTGACATGTTGAAGTCGACTGTGTGCACCACACATTCGACTATATTAGTTGTTTGCTTTGAAATTCTATTATGCTTAAGAACAGTAACTGTTATATTTTTAAAAGTTAGTTGAACATTGAATATAAGTCAACTGTATTGAATGAGAATTTATTTTGGTTGACTGAATGCTACTGGTCTGACTTATATGTTATAACTGTCATAACCTAGTATATTAGTAGCATATTCAACTATGAGAATGTCTGTGTAACAAAATTCTATAAATAGACAGAAAACGAAGTTGTTCTAACACTTTCAGATTCTGTTTCAAATTAATTCTCATAGATTATAGAGCTCCAAGAATTCTCTAAGAAGATGGTTGTTGACTCACTGGCAAGTGTACCAGATCGTTCCAAGTAATATAATTGGTAAAAAC
>NC_028360.1:1234341-1237632 GCF_000741045.1 Vigna radiata var. radiata | reverse complement strand
CAAATGCGAAAAATACAAGAACTAATTAAGACAGAGCCAAATGTATATTAATTTGGATGAAAGAAGGTTAAATGCTTTTCAGGAAGACATCCTTTAAAAATTTAATCTCACTATGGAGTATTTCAATTCCTGTTACAGAATATGATTTAGCACTTTACACTCTTTCATCTAATCAATTTACAAAATACCTATAGCCTAAATCAATAAAAGATGATGAAACAAAATAAAGAAAAATTGTAATTCCTAAAAAATTAAAATCGAGCAATCAAAACACTAACAAAAGTATAGAACAGAGAAGAAACATAAATCCAGATGAATATTTATATATTCGACTCATCTCTGCATCGAGATGACATCCCGAAAGAAAATGCTCACTATGGAGTCATTTGATTCTAAAAGAATCATAAAATTGCAGAGATATAGAGTCAAAAATCGTTTTGAAATCAAAACACACGAAACAAATTCACACATCTTTGATCAAGAAAACAATTCACAAGAAGATTCAACACAACAATAAAACGAACACAGACATCACAGAAATTTTTATTGAACGAATAGAGAATACAAGAATTTACCGAAGAGGAACAAACAATAACACGAGAACTGGAATCTACCGGAACGATAAAACCCTAGACTCTCGCATCACTCTCTAAAGCGTAAGAATCAGAAAAATGAAAAAAATGACCCTCTCAATATCTNAGTGTATCGTCCCCCCTATTACATGAAAACAGTCCCCTTATATAGGGTAAAAATCCAGAACATAGAAAGAAAGAAAAGGGAACAAGACCTTCATCATATCTTCTCTTCATCCAACGGCCCCTTCTTCAATTTGCTTCTCAACCCTCAGATCATCTTGCTATCCTTGTCGGTTCGGACTCCACACGTGCCTCGAGCTCATCTTCCTCGAGCTTCTGATCCGAGTAAGTGGCACGAGCCCTAGCTCCCAGGTGCTATCTCCTTTTCTCGTTTCTTCTTTAGTCAACCTCTCAGAACCTTTTTCAAAATGAAAGTGAAGAAACGAAAACCTTCTCTCTGCAGCCAAACCCACTCCAAAACGCACCGTTCCACTAAAGGTACCCAAAACAGCAGCATCCAATCACCGCAGTGTCTAATGTCCAGTGCAGTTTTCAAATCAGCCCAGTGCACGACCCACATCAAATCTTCANATCAGCTTATTAATTGGANTTCAGCCCATTATGTGCAGCAAATCTCATCCAGTTACCAGCCTATTTAGCCAGGGTCATTCTGCAAAATAGAAAAGTTTAAGAACAGGGACCAATCAGCAAATGAGAAAAGGTTTATACAGCAATTAAAAAAAATTAAAATTCATTTAAANAAAACTAAAAAAAAAGAAAAAGATTAATTTCCTAATTATTCAAAAACTCTACAAAATAAACCTAAAAATCTATTTTTAACTATAATTTTGTAAAACTAAAGAATTTACAGAAAAATCCTAAACTAGCCTAATTCTAAACAATTAAAGACTAAAAGAAATTAAAATTGACTTCTAAACACAAGAAAAGAGGGAAAAATTGGGAGTTATCAGGCCATTTATAGCTGAGGAGCGTCACAGAAAACAAAGCCCAGCAGACAACTGCCCGACATCACACTTATGCCGCCCGACGGTTTCCCTCAAGTCGTGCCACCGCCTGACAGTAGGGGTCTACCGCCCGGTGGTTTGCCTCTAAACGGAAATCCGCCCAACGTCCACGCCCGGTGCCATCTCCTCGCGTTGGACCGCCCAACGGTGTAATTTGCTGCCGGGCGGTTCCTCAACTCTTCATTTCTTCATTTTTCTTCCCTTTTCTTGAGTCTAAGACCTTCATCTGCAACTCCATTCTTCACTTTCTCAAAAATGCTACAAAACAATGCAAAACAAGCATAACATCGCTAAAACCAGCTTCTGACTCTCTACTGACTCATTTATTGAGTATTGCTTGATTTTAAGCTCATTCTAAGCAGTAAAGGGAGTAATTTGGTCTAAAATGACATATGAAAATAACTGTTTTTCAACCTTTATCACCACCCCAAACTTAGAACTTTGCTTGTCCTTAAGCAAACAAAACAAAACAGCAAACAAAACAGAGCTTGGCTTTATACTATTTCATCCAATGATTCAACACTCCTAAAGTACATGACAAACACTACTCAATTTCAAATCTTCAGTGAAATCAAATCAAGATGCATGCATGCTTTCAATCCAGAGATTGCACAACAGATGTTACACATTATGAATGACCAATCCACTAAGCAAAAATACACTCATGATAATTAACAATTCTTACCAAGCAAATGTTTCACTCAATCATTCAAGTGTTTACGGAAAAATAAACATGAATGCAATTTGATCAATTGAGGTTAAACACAAAAGTGGATGGATGATATTGATAATATGAGATGGATTTGTTGTTAGGGTTTAGATTTCATCTAATCACTCTCATATATCTACTATTCTTATTAAATTCGCTTTATTATCAATGTCATGAAAACTTTCTAATCTACTCTAAACCTGATCTCTCGGCGCAAAGAGCCTATTACTAATTACTAGTTTACTATCTTTAGTCTCCCTAGTAATTAACAATGCATTAATACAGAAGCAAAAACAATTAATCGTCCTACTCCTATCTCAAGGCAATATTTCTTAACCACGGGAATTTTTATCAATTTGAGACTTCCCCGTACGTCTCCGTATCGACAAAATCAAATATCTTTACACCGAATGAGTTAAACGATGTAAGCATTAATCTCATATAAGAAACCCAAACAATTGATAATACAAGCATATGAATAAAATAAGAATTTGAAAATAAGAGAGTTTAGAGGTTACATCTTTCCCCAGCAACAAATAAGATTATTTCTCCATCGCCATGGAGAAACTAGGTGAACAATGGAATGAAAGAGATAGAAACCCTAGAAAGAGAAAAGGAGAGCTGTCACCACCTCCCAATCTGCTACCAAAGGGGTGAAAAGTGTGTTTTTGTGCCTAAGTGATACAAGAAGGCCTAGCACCATAGGACCCATCACAAGAGGAATGGCCAAAAAGCTCCAAGATGAGTATTCTCCCCAAGGTCAAATACTATTTGCTATTTTTGAATGGAAAATTGGAGAACAAGAAGATGTTGCCAATCTACCAAGACATGGAGAAGGGTAAAAAGGCCAATTTTACAAAAGGAGGGGTGTGCCTAACATAAAAGGGGGTGACATTAGTGTTTACTCTTTCATAGGCACCTAGCATATTTTACATGTGTTTTAATAAAGCTTTCTAGAAGCCACACATTTAGCACATGGGTA
>NC_028360.1:1227966-1233484 GCF_000741045.1 Vigna radiata var. radiata | reverse complement strand
AAGTAGTTCACCACTCATTCAAGCTTGCCTTCACCTCACCTTACCATAATCACCAACATTCCGCTGCAACCATTCNTTGAGTCTCATCAAACCGAGAGTTACTCCCTCTCTGCCAAACCAACGCTGNAATTCAACACAGCTACTGTTCCATTGGATTTTCAAGCTGTTNAGAGTTGGTTCTCACCTCCAATCTCACGGATCTGGATCAGGCATCAAGGCTGGATGCTATCACTAAGCCATCAAAACATACATTCTCTAGGGTGTCTAGGTTTTTAAATAGGCCATAAAAATAACAGAAAACAGGTCCAAGCCCAAATAGATCATAAAAATCGCACAAAATATATCAAATCACGTTCTAGTTGACTTTTTCTGATTCTGGTTGACTTTTCCGCACTCTGGTCAACTTTTTAGCATCCTGGTTGACTGGTTGACTTTTCTGGTTGACTGGTTGACTAGTCTGCACTCTGTTTGACTTTTCCGCACTCCAACCATTTGATACTTCAACCTTTCTTTCAATTCATTCCAAAAAACCTACAAAATCAAGGGAATTTAATGATAAAATAATAAAACATGTCCTTAACTCTTTTATTCACAAAACTAAAGCAAAATCACGAGTCAAAGCAAGTTTCTAAGTCAACAAGGGTGCATTTGATATCAAAATCAAGTATAAAAATAACGGTTTTTGAACCGTTATCAATAGTCGACTTTATTATCTGCGCAGTCAACTACGTTTTTCCGCTCCATACAATTTTCATTACTTGCGATTCAAGAAAGGTTTTTAAAGTTTTAACTTTGTTTTAAAGATTGCAAAAAGACTGATTTTGAAAACACATCAATTCACCCCTCCTCTTGGTGTAAAAAGAAGCCTACCTATTTTCCAACATTCTTCTTTATGCATTAATGCCAACCTCTCACTAAATTACCTAAACCTAATCCCTCGGTGAATAAGCTTGTGCCAAATTACCAGTTCATACAATTCCTAGCATTCCTGATAATACGATGTGAAGAACAAGAGATTAAGACGACCAAGACTTATACTCTCATCCCTGAACAATATAACCCTTAGGAGTAATTCAACAAGAACCTGAATTGTAAGGAACCTCCCAACACTCATGCAATTCATAAATCATGCTAATGAATGAGTTAAACACAACAAGCATTGAAACAGATGAATTACTCTAACAATTAATGGAAAAGCATATGGAATTAAGAATCAATTCAAATACAAGATAGTTTACAAGGTTACATCATCCCCCAACAATAAATAGAAATTAGTTCCCCATAGACAATGGAAGAAAGAATGAGAATGAAAGCCTAAGAATTAGGAAAAGAGTGTATTGTTATGCTCTTCTCTACAAGAGATACAAAACCTAGAGCCCTAGGGTCCTTTAAATAAGGCCAGAATCGTGCAAAAACGAGGCCCGATCCAATAGATTCAAAACAGAGCAGAAACAAGGCCTAATCCACGAAAGTCGTCGCTCAGGGGTCCAGGGAGACCGCCCGGGCGGTGAGAGCACCTCATGTAAGGCCCGACTTCGAGTTTGGCCGCCCAAGATTTGGGACCCTGCCGCCCAAGAGGCCAGGGAGGGCGCTGTTAGGAAACAGGTTGGCTTCGTTTTACACCAAGAGGGGGAGTGAATTGGTGTTAGTTCAAAAACAAATTCTTTTTGCAATCTTGATATGAAAATTCAAAGCTTTTGATCTTTCCTTGAAATCAAGTAATGAAAAATTCAATGCAGCGGAAAAATGTAGTTGACTGCTAAACAGATAAAGTTGACTGACTGAATTAAAAGAGTACAGGGATAGAGAAAATCAAACACTGCATTTTATACTGGTTCGGCCAACAATGCCTACATCCAGTGTCCTTCCAATCTTGGAAGCAAATGCACTATAATGGTTGCGGTTTTTACAACAAGGAATTTATAGAGGCACCACGCAAAAATATAAATCTCCTCTCTAACCCAAAACCAAATATAGCTATACACACAAAACCAGAATTGCAGCAAGAATCCCCTCTTCTGCAATCTGAACCCACGTCGAACAATCCTCAACGTGTCACCAACACTCTTCACAGGATGCCAAGNCTATCACAACACGCTTCACAGGTTGCCAAGCCTATCACAGCAGACTTCACAGGTTGCCAAGCCTTCAGTCAAATACAACAGTCTTCACAGGATGCCAAGCCGTCAAGATCAAACTAGAAGCACCTTCTTTGTGTAAATGTTGATCAAACAGTATGTGCACAAGACTCCTTAATCTGAATCTCTCTCAAGAAAGATCACCACGGTCTTCTTGGAGAATTCTTGGAGCTTCCAAAACTGAGAACTTTCTCTGAAACAGGACAATGAAAATGTTAGATCACAAAAGTCACAGAACAATTCGTGTTCTGTCCTATTTATAGTTTTCCTGTCATTCTCAGTCGAATAGCCTACTAATACAGTCGACTACATTAAATCCGTTATAACAGACAGTCAACACAAAGGGTCCTCAGTCAACCAAATTAATGCTCATTTAAGACAGTTGACCGAGTTAGTCAATCTTAACTAACTTTTGAAAAATATAGCCGTTGGAGCAAGTAGGCGAAACAGAATTCCAAAAATAATAGCAATAGTCGAATCCATTACGAGTGTATTCATTTGAACTAGTCCTTTGTCACAACAAATATAAGTTCATAAAAGTGCTTGTGATCTTTTCTTCAGAAATGTGCAAAAGTAAACAAAATCATTTTATCACACATTTCAATACAAGCATGTTCCATACATATAACACATAATCAAACATAGGAACACACATTGCAAATCAATCAAGACATGTTCAACAAAAGCATTGTTCAAAACAGTTTGGTGTATCAGCTGAACATGTAAATTTGGAACATATGTACTGTTATTAAGCAGTGTGTTGTCATCATAAAAAACCAGTGTGATATAGAGTTTGTGTTGTCAACAATCTCAATAATCTCCCCCTTTTTTGATGATGCACAACCATGATTAATAACTCAACCATGTGGGCGCTTAGGCTTCGTGTATTCCCTCCTTCTGGTGCTTTTTTTAGGCCCTTTTGAGCTTCATCTTCTTGGCTTTTCATCTCTACTTCCAGTATTACTTCAATCTCTTTCAAAACAAAGGGGATTAGTCATAAAATTATTGAAATCAACCTCAACTCTCTTATTCAAAAAATTTATTGAAAAAGTATGAGTCCAAGCAAGTTTCTAAGTGATAAAGGGTGCTTTTAGTATAAAAATCACATCACAAATAATGATGTTTTAAACCGTTATCAATAGTCGACTTCATTAGTAGCACAGTCGACTATATGAGCGTCTGATTTATAGAAAACTATAAATAGACGTGACCCAGTTGATCACAAGAGACTTTGGATATTCTAACATTTTCATTTTGATTTACAGATTGTGATCTCTGAGAAAAGGCTCCAAGATCTTTCTTGCAAGAGTGTCTTGTTAACAAACTGGCAAGTATACCAGATCGTTTCAAGTAATATAATTGGTAAACCCAATATCGTTCTTCCCAAAGGACTCGAAGGCCTTATCGTTCGTGCAAATTGAAATCGTAAGACTTGTAAAGAGAAATTAATTGGTTTGGATGCAAGAAACAACAAGTAAACATGCAAATGCGATTGATTCAATTGACGAGAAAAAAACTATGGATGAATGAAGTTGTTGGGGTTTAAAATTTCATCTTATCCACTCTCTCTTATCTACTCCTCTTATTAGATTTGCTTTGTTATTTAATTGTCATGCAAACTTTCTTAGTCTACTGATGGGTGTCGCACCCCATACAAATTTGATGTGCAATAAGAATGCAGTATAGACTAGGAAGTGACTCCTAGGTCGTCTCTCAAGGACCAAACTACAGTTTGAGAATTTGGTCAAACACGAAGTGTTTGAAAGGTTTTGTGATTGAAATGAATTAAATTAAAATAAGAAATTAAATACAACCAAACATAATTGAAAACATCGAAATAAATGAACAAATGCATGAAGACTGAACGGTCCTACAATGACCGAACGGTTCTACATTGAGACCAAACGGTATCTAAAATAAGTGAGGAAATCGAAAATGCAAGAAGACAAAGAAAACGAACAGAGCAAACATCATAGTGAACTGAAACAATACATCGAACATGACAGACAACATAGTAAACGAAAAAGTAAACTAAACAATGCAAAAGATAAATATCCAAATGCAATAAGGCTATTAAAATGCAACACTTAAGCTAAAAACATTAAATGAACTATGCAGCGGTAAAACTTAAAATCACAAGATGAATGCAAGAAAAAAAAATTTAAGATTAACCATGCTAAACAACTAAACAACCATAATGACAAAATAAGACAATTAGAAATTGCAGTGGCAACAAGTAAGGAAAGTGACGCGTAAATGAAAATCTTTAAATTTAAATGCAAGCAACAAAGAAAACAACACTCCAAAACATAAGAGAATGAATCACCAAATGAATGTGCTTCTCCAATTTAGAACCACGTGCCATGTGGCTGCACCTCCAATAAAAAAAATAAACCACACCTTCCTTCCTATTCTAGGTAGTCCCGTGCACCATTTAACATGAAAGATGAATGAATCCTTTTTTCTAGAAGCAATTGAATTATATATTAAAACTTCATCCCATGCCGTGACCACTTCTTTTAATTCTAAAAGCTTCCATCATCGTGATTTCTTAATTCTCTTCCAGCACGGCATTCATCAAAGCAACTGAAATGAATTCTCCTAATGCAACCAAAAAAAAAAAATCACTGCACCATTTTTTAATTGAAAGCAAAATGATAAAATCAAACAATGATAAAACAACTTGCAAAGTAATGAAAAGGACCGGTTTTTGTAAAAGTAAAATCCATCAAATCATGCTTTCTTCATCTAATAGAAAAGTAAATGTATATTCAACTGAAAGAAAAATGTGTTTCTCAAATCTCGCAATTCCCGTAACAGCCTGTACCAAAAGAAAATTGAAAACAGTGAGAATGAAATGTCAGCAGTCAAAGAAATTGTTGGACGTCCAGCGTGTACCACTCTAAACCCAATGCAAAGAAAATGAATCCAAGCAATTGAAGAAAAATATGCTTCTAAATTGAAAACAAAATCAGCCGTAACTTCGACCCATTCCAGCGTCACATCATTTTAAAGGAAAAATAAAGCTTCTAAAGTTTGCATCCAAAAGGACCGTAACTAACACTTCTCCAAAGAGAGAAAAAAAATATACTTCTAGCATTCCATTATAGTCCAGCGCTAGCAGCAACGTGCTTCTTCATTCTTCAATTTATTCAACCTGTGTCCACAACAATGTTCCAAGGAAGTTGTTGAAAAATTGGCGAGTGTACCAAATCGTACAAGTAATATAAATGGTAAGACCAAGTATCGTTTTCCCAAGAGACTCGTATGGCTTCCTTGTTCGCGTGAATTAAAATAATAAGACTTGAGAAATTAAAATTAATAAATTGGGTTTTCGAGCAAAAATATTAACATGCAAAATAAAGGTTGATTCAATTGAC
>NC_028360.1:1221497-1227186 GCF_000741045.1 Vigna radiata var. radiata | reverse complement strand
CACATGCCCACCAGCTTCCGCATGGTTCGTCCTCGAACCACACCGTACTGGGAGAGGCTAGGCTCTGATACCATTTGTAACGTCCCAGCAACTTACAGGGACTGCTGACTGCCCCCACACATCAACACGAGGCTTTCCAGTGTGCTTTGTCCTCACTCACACACTTTTCGAGAAAACTTCCCGAATGGTCACCCATCCCATAAGAACTCCATGGTTAAGCGTGCTTAGCCTAGAGTAATTATGGGATGGGTGACGATCCAGGAAGTTTTCTCGAAAAGTGTGTGAGTGAGGACAAAGCACACTGGAAAGCCTCGTGTTGATGTGTGGGGGCAATCAACAGTCCCTGTAAGTTGCCGGGACGTTACAATTACTGTACGTCCCCATATCAATAAAGACAATCATCAATATACCGAATGAGTTAAACGATAAAGGCCTTAAGCACAGATGATAAAAATAATCAATCAAACATATGGAGACCATATAAACAATCAATAATTTCAATAAGAGAGAGTATCAAAAGATTACATTGTTTTCCCCAACAACAATAGGGTTTAGTTCACCATAGACATGGTGAAACTAGATGAAAAATGTAAGAAGAATGGAAGAGCAAACCCTAGAAAAGATGAAACAGAGCCTAAGCATCCAAGAGATCCTCTCTAGAGAGCAAAATTAGGTCTGGCCGTTCTCCCCTATCAAAAGAATGACTCTGAATTCGTAATAGGGGTATTTATAGGTGAGGAGCACGTAAAAAACAGGCCCAAGTCCAGTGTGCCATCGCCGGGCGGTTTAAGTGTGCCACCCGGTGGTTTCCCATAACCTGCCGCCACTGCTCGGCGGCAATCGCTAGCGCCCGGCGGTTTCCCTCAATGACAATTTCCATGCCTACTCCTCGTCCTGGACCGCCCAACGGTTTAAGTGTGCCGCTAGGCGGTGCGTCGACTCTTCAAAACTTCACTTTTCTGGTCTTTTCTTGAGTCAACGACCTGTACCTTCAACTCCATTCTTACTTTTCTCAAATTAGCTACAAAACAATGCAAAATAAGCATAAAATCGCTAAAAACAACTTTTGACTCTCTTCAGACTCATTTATTGAGTTTTGCTTGATTATAAGCTCATTCCGATTAGTAAAGGGTGTAATTTGGTCCAAATTGACATATGAAAATAACTGTTTTTCAACCTTCATCAACACCCCAAACTTAGAATTTTGCTTGTCCTCAAGCAAAACAAACAAAACAATCACACAAAATAAAACTTGGCTTTATACTGTTTCATCAAATGCTTCAACAATCCCAAGGTATATGACAAAACCACTCAATTCAATCTCCTCAGTGAAATCCAAAATAAGATGCATGCATGCTTTCAATCCATATATTGCAATATAGATGTTCTACACTATGAATGATCAGTCCACTAAGCAAAAATGTACTCATGAAAATTAACGAATCATACCAAGCAAGTGTTTCACTCAATCACTCAAGTGTTTAAGGTGACACTCCAACTCTCTATTGTTCACAAGTCACAAGAAACAAAATTGTCATTCATCTCAAACAATCAACATCTTCACATGCAAATGTCGTCAAAAGGACTTTTCCAAGGCTTGTAATGAGGTTGGGCTAACAAGAAAAATTGGTTTTTCTAGAATGCAAAATCCTTGAGTCAAGAGAGCTATCAAAATATTCAACATTTAAGCACAACTCTCTCACCAATGTCTCTTATGCCCACCTTTTCCCTTTTCTTTTTCTTTTGCATTGAGCTCTTCTTCATGCTTTTCTTCTTTTCTTTCCTTTTTCTCATGAATTTTCTCTTTTCACAACAATTGAGCTCAATGCCTTTCACTTTGCTTTTTCAATTTTCCCCCGTACAACCCCAAACTTGAACCTTTTCATTACACACAATTTAGCTCATCCCAACTCAAGGTAAATAATTTCACACAAGGGTTCACATCCTGTTTAAGGCTAAGGTTCAAAAAGGGTATAATATTTCAAACACTTTGGGTGAAAATTTGGCTAGAGAAGGGTTTTCAAAAATGGCCTTGATCATATGACATTTACATGCA
Organism: Vigna radiata var. radiata; assembly: GCF_000741045.1. Taxonomy (NCBI): domain Eukaryota; kingdom Viridiplantae; phylum Streptophyta; class Magnoliopsida; order Fabales; family Fabaceae; genus Vigna; species Vigna radiata. Next base: position 1,225,130 of record NC_028360.1, on the reverse strand, counting down.
GTTCAATCGATCATCAAGATTAAGGCAAGATCATCCATGTTTTCCTGTGAACAATACATGCAACAATAAAAACTCTGGAGCTCAAAATCTCACACACATGCTTCCTCACACAAAATACACCATGCCTAGCATCATGACCACAATCATAAATTCATCACCCATCTATTTCCTAGATATCATCATGCATTACAACTCAATTTTCATCCACATTCAAAAATCATCAAATAGATCCATCATGCACATCAGTTAGTCAAACATTTTCAGAACAAGTAATAAAGCCAAGAATACACACCATAATTAAAATTCAACCTATTCTAGGAATTTAAAGTGCAAAAGTGTAAGAAGAAATCTAGGTTGCCTCCTAGTAGCACTTGTTTAACGTCGTGAGCCTGACCCAAACCTGGTTGGCACTTGTCAGTAAATGCACTGCCTTCCACCACCCATCAGTAGGTGTATCGTCCAGATATCCTTCAGTGGATACCAAAAATTTAGCATCCCTCAGTAGATGCTACCCGAGAATTGTTCACAAAATTCCAAAATGTACAAGTTCCAAAGAAAATAAAACCAAAAACCGAAAAAGAAAATTGTTCCTAAAAATACAAAATTTGATTTCCAACAAATTCAGCTCTTCTTCTTCACGTTGGGATTTTCATCATCCCACCGGCTCACTTTTCTTTGGTCCACCTTTTTTATTACTTTTGAGTATGGTCTTTGAATTTCCACCACTCCTTTTTCCTTCAACTACTTTATTATCCATGGCTTCTTCTTAAATCTCACTTTGCTCCCTGGTAGTAGTGGATCCTCTTTTGCTTCTGGGTGAATGGTTTTTCTCCCTTTATTTTCAGGCACCTGCAAAACACAACAGTTGTCAAAACAATCATTACCTATTATGCTCTCTTCTTGTTCTTCATTCACCTCTGGCTTCTCAAATATTTTTCTTTTTACTGTCTTAATCTCATCCCCTTCACGACCAATATAGAGAAATAGATAATTCAAATCTCTCATCATTATTCTTCCATCATGAACATCAATAAACATCTTTGATGTAGCCATGAAGGGTCGCCCCAAAATCACAGGATGCTCATCCTCTGTTTTAACATCCATGACAATGAAATCTGCTAAAAACTCAAGACAGTCTGCTCGCAGAACAACATCTTCCACCATTCCCACTGGCATTTTTTTAGAACCGTCTGCCATTGTTATAGTCAAGTCAGAGGGTTTCAACACAAGCCCACCGATTTCCTTCAAAAGGTCTGTGGGTATTAAGTTGATGCTGGATCCAGAATCTATCATAGCTTCCCCATCCCAATCATTAAGGGAACATAACAGTGTTAAACACCCTGGATCTTTAACCTTGGGAGGATAATTACTCTTTTGTGGGTGAACGATAAGATCCTCTTCTTCTTTAGTAAGCTCCATTTCATCCTCCTTGTTACTTTTGATTCTTTCTGAATGGGGAGGAGTCTGCTTATTTTCTAATGGTAACACAGTCACTTCACCAACTTCTTTTTCCTTGTAATTTTCCTCTCCTTCATCTTCACTGCTCATGGGTTCAAAGAATTCACCCATTAACGTCTCCTCTTCTTCACTGTTCACAACATGGAATGGTTCAATATCTTCCTCCCAACCATCCTGACTGTCTGCGTCCCAACCACTCTGGCTTGTCATAATCTTGCATTCCCTCTTAGGGTTAGCCTCAGTGCTGGCCCTAAACTGGTTTTTCTCTGTAATTTCTATCTTTGTTGCCAACTTCCCAATCTGTGACTCCAGTGATTTAAAGTTGGCCTGATTGTTATTCACTTGCTGCTCATATCTTTTGTAGAAGTCATCAAATCGGTTACTGAGGGCCCTGACAGACTCAGTCAAAGTACTTGCTTGCTGCCACAGAGGTAACGGCTGTTGCTGCCAGACGTTTCCTCCTTGTGCAGAAGAAGCATTCTGGCTTTGCCCAATACTTGGATAATTTTTCCAACCTTGGTTAGAACCACCTTGGTTGAAATTTCCCTATTTGTACGGAAATTGGGACCCCATATAATTCACGTCCTGTTGCATTTCCTCTGTAAAATCACATTGACCATTAATATGGTCACCACCGCACAATTCACATAATTGTTGTGCCTGGGAAATATTAATGAGCCCCCGAGGAAGTTCAGAAACAACCTTTAGCAACTTGTCCAATTTCTAACGGAGGAGGTGATTTTGTGCTGCTGCTGCGTCTTTAGTGGGGAGATGTTAAAGTCCTCCTTTTTGCGTGCCTCTTTCACTCTACGACACTTCATTGAGAGTCATCTCTTCAATTAAGTTGTACGCCTCATCCTCTGTTTTTCTGTTAATACTGCCTCTAGCTGAGGCATCTATCGTCATTTTAGACTGAGCGCGCAAACCTCCAAGGAACCCTAGCAAGTACGAAGCTTTATCAAACCCATGAACTGGGGTCGCTCTCAATAATCCTTTGAATCTATCCCATGCTTGCGCAAGTGTTTCTTCCATTCCTTGTTTAAATGAAGAGATTTCTAATTTCCCTTGATTGATCTTTGGAGGTGGGAAGAATTTAGTAATAAATTGTTGGACCACCGCTTCCCACGTCCTGAATGTGCCTTCTGGGAAAGAGTTCATCCAGTCTTTTTCATTTCCTCCAAGTGAGAAGGGAAACAAGCTAAGTCTGATTCTATCATCCGTCACTCCAGTTATCTTCATTGTGTTGCAAATTTCACCAAAGACTGTCAAATGCTTGTAAGGATTTTCATTTGACAACCCATGGAATTGGTTGTTCTGGACTAATTGGATGAGCGCCAGACTCATCACCATGCTGCTTGTGTTGTCTGTTGGCACTGCAATGCTGTTAAAATTCAAGGGGCCAACTGTATTAGCTGCGTCCCCTAAAGTGCGTCTGGGAGGAGGTTGATTGGCCATCTCCTCAAGATTTGGTTCAAAAGTCTCAGGTGGAAAATGTGGAGTAACTCCTGGAGAAAGAGATCTTTCACACAAAGGACGTCTCTTCCTCCTCTNGTAAGGTAGACCTTCTAGCAGAGGTTGTTGGTTTTTCCTGCTTCTAGTATGTATTGTTTCCTNCATACACAAGAAACACACCCTAAAAGCACTTTTATAGAAAATAAAACAAAACGCAATAAAAGAAAAATAAAAACAAATATAATTACAATAAAGACAAATCCAATAAATTCACACTACTAGACAAATAAACCTCGAGTCCCCGGCAACTGCGCCAAAAACTTGTTGACAAATTGTCAAGTGTACCAAATCGTCCAAGTAATATAAATGGTAAGACCAAGTATCGTTTTCCCAAGAGACTCGTATGGCTTCCTCGTTCGCGTGAATTAAAATAGTAAGACTTGAGAAATTAAAATTAATAAATTGGGTTTTCGAGAGAAAATATTAACATGCAAAATAAAGGTTGATTCAATTGACAAGGGAAAACAATGGATGAATGGATGTTGTTGGGTACTAACAATTTCATCTATTCCACTCTTTCTTACATACTACCCTTGATTATTAGTTGATTGATTCAATTGTTATGCGACTTTCTTAGCCTTCCCTTAACCCGATCCCTCGACGAAAAGGGCCTAATATTAACTACTGGCTTGCTATCCCTAGCCTCCCCTAGTAATTAATACC
>NC_028360.1:1210444-1220912 GCF_000741045.1 Vigna radiata var. radiata | reverse complement strand
GTAATAGGGGTATTTATAGGTGAGGAGTGCGTCAAAAACAGGCCCAAGTCCAACGTGCCACCGCCGGGCGGTTTAAGTGTGCCGCCCGGCGGTTTCCTGCCGCCACCGCCCGACGGTTTCCCATATCCTGCTGCCGCCGCCCGACGGCAATCACTGCCACCCGGCGGTTTCCCTCAGTGACAATTTCCATGCCTACTCCTCGTCCTGGACCGCCTAACGGTTTAAGTGTGCCGCTGGGTGGTGCGTTGACTCTTCAAAACTTCATTATTCTGGTCTTTTCTTGAGTCAACGACCTGTATCTTCAACTCCATTCTTACTTTTCTCGAATTAGCTACAAAACAATGCAAAATAAGCATAAAATCGCTAAAAACAACTTTTGACTCTCTTCAGACTCATTTATTGAGTTTTGCTTGATTCTAAGCTCATTCCGAGTAGTAAAGGGTGTAATTTGGTCCAAATTGACATATGAAAATAATTGTTTTTCAACCTTCATCAGAAGCTCCATAGCAAGAAAGCGTTTTAAACCAAGTGCCCCCAAAGTAAATTCTACCGAGAATGAATGTGGTCTCTCACGTGTGACGGTTGGTCACTTTCTAAGGGGCCCTGTGTCCTCCTAAATGAGGTGGGGTCCACCTTCTTTGCAAAACCCTAGGTGCCATGTCATGTTTCCTATTTGGGCTCAAACTATTTTGCCAAAAATTGGCCCAATGTTTTACAAGTTTAATTAAAAATTATCTAGATTACTAAGTTTCAAAGTAATTAAATTTGAAATGTCCATGTGAAGAGTCTTGACTTATTTGATAGCACTCCAAATGTCCCAAATTTAATTTCCAAAATTTTTCCTGAAAATAATAATGCAAATAATTAGCTCAGAAAATTCAAATTAATTAAAATTAGCAGAAACGGGAAAATACCAGACAATTAAGAACAATTCCTTGATTAATTCTAGCACAATAAACTAAGTAAAGTCGAGAAAATATTGACTCATCAAAATAGACCACACTTAGTCTTTTGCACTCTTGGACAAAATCAAGACGAAAATCAGGGAACAGTTCAAAAGGCATCACGGAAGTGACACAGACTCGACACACAAAAAACAAAGACTCACGAGGAAAGAAACAAACATAATTACAGTACTCAAGAAATCTGGACAAAGAAAGGAAGTAGACAGTATCCACACAGAATCTGAGAAAGCAGATACTCATGAAGTCATCAAAGCAATTCCAAACATGGAAAAGTGATCATTTAGCTTGAGAGAAAAATCAAAAGTAACAGAACCTCACAGATGCACTCAAGAAAGCAAACACAAACAGACTTGGCAAGCCTCTAATATCAACACTCAAAACATATGCATGTTTAAATCAAAAGGTCTTTTATGAATGGAATGGGGCCAATGACAAGGAAGGATACATATGGATGAGAAGCTACAAACCAAGGGGAATAGAGGAGCAATGGGGAACAAGTGTAAACACATTCACAAACACCCAAAACCTCTAATTCAATCCTCTTCTTGACTCCATTATTCACACACATTTTTTTTTTCATTTTCCTCTGTTTTTTTTTCTTTTCTCATCCTGTTTCTTTTCTTTTCTCTCTATTTAGAACACAAATTTTAGAGACAAGATGTACATAACATAATTACAAAAAACAAAACAAGAAGAGGAACCAACTAGCCAATTCATCAGAATCCCCAAGGAGACCACACTTATTCCTAAAACAATTCCAAAGCTCCAAAATTCCCTAAGGTTAAGGTAATCATGGTTTTTCACTTAGGGTTAGTGTATGAGCTTCAAAACAAAGAAATGGGGAATTTGGGTAGGCTCAAAATGGGCTATCAATGGATCAAAACAGGGTAAGCTCATTTGGCTAGAAAGGCTCAACAACAAACTGCCTTTATCACTTTCAAACATGCATATCAATCAAGATTCATCAAAAAGAGTCAAGCCAAGGCATATGTGCAAGCAATCAAGAGACATATCACACAAGAAAGAACATAAAGTGGTTCAAATCTCACACAGGGTAATTTTCACAATCAAATCATCCTCTCAAACATCATAATCATCTTTCCAAGCAGAGAAAAGCAAGGATTTCAAACAAATCAGAGTATCAATGAAGTAAAGGAAAGGACACGTCTACAACCTAAACAAAGTCCAGAAATCAAAAGAAACATGCAAAAATGTACATAAGACAAACAAAAACTACTTAGAAAAAAAAAATTAACTCAGAAAACAAAAAATTTAACAGAAAATAGAAATCTCCCCCAATAGAACACACTTAAACTACACAATGTCCTCAATGTGTCACAATCATCAAATCAGAAATCAGAACAGCCAACATATCATGGACAAGTGTAATAAAAGCGGGAAAGGAGGAGAAGGGAAAAGGAAAACTCCCCTGATCATGGTGGCAATTGCAAATTTTGGACTGTTAGGGAAATATTCTCCACCACTGGAATGAACAAGGAAGTGTTTAAGAGGAATTGCTTCAGTCTCCAAATTTGATCTAGTAGGGAGATGTCCTCCGCGGTTGGATCTAAGAAGAATTGACTGTTGATGAGCAGGTTCAGCTGGTGCATATTAATCTTCAAGCTTTTGTGTATACTGGCACCCTTGTCTTCCACCGTGTGTGTGTTGATCAAATCCATATGTACCTCCTGCAACATGGTTAGTGCAATGTGGTTCTACAGAAATAGCATGCAGGGGTATAACACCCAATCCTAGTGTAACATGCTGAACATAAGATAAACCCTCAGAACATGAAACAATTTCAAATTCAGAAGCAATATCAACAACAGTCTCAGATTCATGTTCAGTGCATGGAGAACAAACATTTATACAAGATGGCAAAAGTTGTTTCTCATCATGCAAAGAGGGAGAACTAAAAACATGCTCATCAACAATACAATCATCAACATACCCATCATCAGCATTATCATCAACAACAGAATCTATCTCAGGTATGTTTACCTCCACCTCCTTAGATGTGGCTAAAGTGGTGGAGGGTGAAAGTGGTCTACCTATTTCAAAAGTGGCGCTCATATTTGCCTGTTCCTCACCATTTTCATCAGATTCACAGTTAGTATCACCAATCATAAAGTTGGAAGTTGGTTGCATCACATAATTGATTTCAACACAAATAGAACAAGAACCAGCTTCACAACTACATTTAAAATTTTCAGAAAACTGTGAAAGATCAAAATTTAATCCTAAGTCTGAAACATCTTCGGTTTCCACAGTTTCAATGTCAAAATCAACACTAACATGTGAATTCTCAGCAGAATCAAGAATATGTGAATGCATAAACAGTTCAGGCAAAGCAAGTGGGAATTCAAGTTTAGAGAAAACCTGTGCTGATTCATGATTCATCTCACTAGTAATAGCAGAATGAGCAACTGCATCCTCAGGTGCAAGAGTGGGGCATAGGAGGGTGGGGAAGTAGATGGCATAGTAGTAAGCTCGTGGCTCTGCTCTCCATCTCCTATGTGGATGGCACTGACATCATCAAGAATCGGAATAGTCTGCAATGGTGACCCTTTTAAAAATTGAGACTGTTCCTCGGTGCACTACGTGACCATCTGCCTCCACAACTAGTTCAATGTAGGCTCAGAGAAGAAGAAGATCTGGCAGGTGCCTTTTGTTGTTGTTGTTGCCTCTAATTTTTCTGCTGTGTCTGCCTGTTATTGTAGATGTTGGTAGCATAAGCTTGAGGCTCATCATGAGAAACAGGGTGCTCCAAAGAAGGACATGCATCTGTATAGTGGTCACTAGAAGGACATATAGCACACAGTCGTGCAACAGATGCAGATGGAGGTGCTGGTCTCTCGTTGGAGGCCAGCTGTGTCACCAAACTCTCAAGTGAATCAAGTTTGCTTTCCAATTTCCTATCAACAACTGATAAAGAATAGGCAGGCTCATGAAACTGCAGCTGCTGTGGTTCCTGAACAGGTGGAGAAGGCATACAAGAATTCGGAAATGGTTGATATTGTTGTAGAGCATCATACCATCTCAAGCTAGGGTCGTTCCATCCAGGATCGTTACTGTGACCATACTGAGCAGGGAAGAATTTATCCAAGAACGTATGCTTAAGATCTTCCCAAGAAGTGATGGATCCTGGAGGAAGACAATACAGCCAACCCCTTGTTGCTTCTTGTAATGAATTCGGAAATGCCCTTAAAAACATGACATCATCCGGGACATCTGGAGGTTTCATCAAAGAGCATAATGTGCAGAACTCCTCCAAATGTCTACGTGGGCATTCACCTGCAAAACCATGAAACCTAGACAACAAATGTATCAGTCCAGTGTTGAAAACACAACGAACATCCTCCTCATCAAGTGGAAACGGCTCCCTAGGAGCACTCTCATGAGATGGAGAAGGAACCTCACTGTTCTCAACACAGAAATCAACAGGAGAATCATAATCATAGGCACAGGCAAAAGAAATAGTATCCACATAGCCAAAATAGGTAGACATGGGAAAGAAGGGGGAAAAGAAGAATGCAATGAAAATATGAAACTATAGCTACCTAATGAAACACACAATGACGAACACACAAAACAAAACATCACACTTACAACACAAGACAAAACACAACACACACTAACACAACAAAAGACCTAAAACTGAACCGTTGGTACCCGGCTGCGGCGCCAAAATTTGATGGGTGTCACACCCCATACAAATTTGATGTGCAATAAGAATGCAGTATAGACTAGGAAGTGACTCCTAGGTCGTCTCTCAAGGACCAAACTGCGGTTTGAGAATTAGGTCAAACACGAAGTGGGGGGTTTTGTTGAAAGGTTTTGTGATTGAAATGAATTAAATTAAAACAGGAAATTAAATACAACCAAACATAATTGAAAACATCAAAATAAATGAATAAAGCATGAAGACTGAACGGTCCTACAATGACCGAACGGTTCTACATTGAGACCAAACGGTATCTAAAGCAAGTGAGGAAATCGAAAATGCAAGAAGACAAAGAAAACGAACAGAGCAAACATCATAGTGAACTGAAACAATACACCGAACATGACAGACAACATAGTAAACGAAAAAGTAAGCTGAACAATGCAAAAGATAAATATCCAAAACGCAATTAAGGCTATTAAAATGGAACACTTAAGCTAAAAACATTAAATGAACTATGCAACGATAAAACTTAAAATCACGAGATGAATGCAAGAAAAAAAATTTAAGATTAAGCATGCTAAACAACTAAACAACCATAATGAAAAAATAAGACAATTAGAAATTGCAGTGGCAACAAGTAAAGAACGTGACGCGTAAATGAAAATCTTTAAATTTAGGCTTAATACCTCAATTGGTCCTCTAATTTGTCAACTAATCTCATTTTGGTCCTCTATTTTGCAACAGTCTCAATTTAGTCACAAATTTTGAAAATATGAACACATTACAGCCCATCCGTTAAGTGGTAGCAGACGACGTTAAGTGTTGATGAGTTGTAATTTTAGTTTTTACCACGTGTCAATGTGAAATAAAATGGAATGTCTTTGATGGATGATGAAGCCCTAAGATTTAAGGGAAAGCCCTAAGTTTTAAGGGAATCCCCTCTCATTCTTACTTAATTGTGGAGTTGGGGAAGAAGAGGTCTTTCATTCATCTTGGGTAAGAAGAGTTGTAGTGAAGCATTGTGTTCTTGAGGTGCTCCTAAGGATATGTCTCGTTCATCAACCTCTTATAAATGTTTGGGTTCGTCCATGCAACATAGTACTGGCAGTGTGAAGAGATTGGGTGCAAAACCAACATGCTTCTGTGGTCAAAATGTAGTGTTTCGAATTACCCGAACACCTAAGAACAAGGGGAAAAAATTTTGGGGTTGTCCTAACTTCAAGGTAAGTTTTCCATAACCATTATTCTTTGGGGTTGCCCTAAATTTTGGGTTTTGACGAAGGTCTTTGTGTCGTTCTTGAACAGGGTGGGAATGACGATTTGGTTGGGTGCAACTTCTTTGAGTAGAGCTTGGAAGAAGGAAATCAAGGAGTGGTAGAAGAAATGAGTGGTACTGCACGAGCTGAAGAAGTGGGTTTGATGAGTATGGAAGAAAGTTATGTTGAAAAGATGAGAATGGCTTCTATGGAGAAAATTGGGTGAAAGTTGTATTAGTGGGGATGTTTGTATTTTAGTGGTTTTTCATTTCAGTAATGTGGTATGAAGCTTTTGATTGCTTAAGTTGTATCCTTGATGGCTGATATCAGAAATAAAATTGTGATTTGAATGGCCAATTTGTAGAAAAGTGTTGTAAATCAAAATTTGATGTTTGGATCAAGTTTTCTTTATGAAATATAACTTATACAAGGTACCAGCAAAGGCTAAATTGTATTGAATCAAAATATCAGTGGTACAGTTGGTCTTTAACACCAACTTTAAGCCAGTTTAGCAAGCAATTTTTAACAGAGGAATGAAACTGAACTTAAATTAAAATTTTTGTTTTGGAGCAACTTTTATTTATGAAAACTGACTTGTACAGTCTACAACCAAAGGCTAAATATTATTTAATGAAAATATGAGTGGTACAGTTGCTGTTTAGCAGCAATTGTAAGCCAATTTATGAGAATGGTTATCAATCTTCATAGCTACCAAAATGACATGGTGAACACAAATGTTCTTCAATCAATATCGAAACTGTTATCTAATTCATATCCAAAGTAATATCCAATATATCTGACAAATTACATCCAAAATGATATATCTGAATATGATTACATCCAAAATGATATCCTAATATCATTACATCCAAAATCATAACATGATTACATCCAAAATATTAGAGTTCAAAATTTAAATAAGGTCAACATCAGTTACATAATTCATCATTGAACAATAGTTTCATCCTAATAGCAGTCATCATGCATCATTCACAGTGGGGTCTAGTTGTTGAGGAGGACCACTTGCAGTTGCCATCACAGTGGATTCTTGGGTAAGTGGAACATCTGTTGGTGGACCTTGGGTGCCTTGTGTTCTTGTTGTGACCAAGCTCCTTACATATACCACATTTTTTTCTCTGACCACCCTTTCTTAACTCACTATCATTCTTCTTCAACTCCCAGTCCTCCAATCTTTGTTTCTTTTTAGGCCTTCCTGGCATTCTCTTCTTCTTTGGAGGTAATATATCTGAATAGGGTGTTACCTCCCAGATATGTTGACCATTGATAGGGTAAATTATGCTGTTGTAAGTCTCTTCATAAGTGGACTTTCTAAACCAGTGGGTTATGTAATCTTCTGCATTGATGGTCACAAACTTCATTGATGTTATGGCATGCGCACAAGGAATGCCATTAATTGCCCATTTTCTACATGTGTAGTCCATGGTGTCCACATTGACAACGAATTGGTTGCCAAATTCTGAAATATGCATGACTTCAAATAATTTCTCTCTTGACCACCTGTATGTAACACAGAATTTACATCAAAGAACTTAGAACAAATCAAGATAAATGGCTAATATTATGTAGTGAGACAATTTATAAAACTAACCTTGGTAACCAATATCTTCCTAAGGAAGACTCCTTTTGAAATCTATTCCAAACCTTAGGGCAGATTGAAGCATGATATTGTGTCATCTTTGTCTTGTTGGCAGCCCATCTCTTCATAATGTATACCCTAATGTCTTCTAACATGCTAATAATAGGCTTAGACCTACTATCTACTAACACATTATTAAAGGCTTCAGACATGTTGTTGACAAGAGTGTCACATTGTGACCAATACCTGTCATAAAATAAAGAAATAAAAACTATTAAAGTTCTGAAGTATACATGATGGAGGTTACCTTGGACCTCAACCTGGACCTCATGTAACTCCTCACCATCCTGAACCTCATCCACATTAGCATCCTCAACCTGGACCTCACCCTGGACCTCACCATCCTGAACCTCATCCACATCAGCATCCTCAACCTTGACCTCATCCTCGACCTCACCACCCTTAACTTGGACCTCAACACCCTCAACCTGGACCTCACCACCCTCAACACCCTCAACCTGGACCTCACCACCCTCTTTGCCATCACCTTCAGTATGCACCTCAACATCCACACTATAACCCTCTTCACCACCAACCCAATCAATGAATTCTATTATTTGTGGTTCCACCATATTATGAACCACATACAAATGGACTTCTTCATTTAACCTACCAATGTTCAACATATGCATGGCACCCTTGTCATCAGTTAATAACTCTAACCTATGTGGGTGCACAGACTGACCTCCAAAACCATACCATAATTCTTTGATGTCCATATGACCTAATTCTTTGACTGAGGCAACTATGCCAAAATAGCTCAACAAGTCTGCATCAACACTCCATTCTGCTATCTCTCCATCAAATTTAAACACACCATTATCATCAGTCAAAAATTTTCCACTATGGTGGACCACAATCTTAATTCGTTCCTCATCCATTATGAAACTTTCTTTTATAACCTGTACATTGGGGGAGACAAATATTATATGTATTTCAGTGATAGCTAAGTGGGGCACTCACTCACTCACTACATATACACTAACACCGACACCGATACCGACAGGGGGACATGGAACAAACCTATATCCCACTTACCCATCATTAAAAGGAAGGGGACCACTACACCGAATAAAGAATTCAAACATGAAAAATGGGACCACACACTCTAAACTACAATAAAACCACTCAACATGCAAAATGGGACCACAAATAAAGAACAAGACTTACAAACACACAAAACCCCAAATATCGCACATCTCGAAAAAGGTAAAGAACAACGAAAACGACATACCTTACCTCTATTCACGTCACCAGTAGCCTAGATTGACCTCGTCTTCTCCAACAATGAAATGCGTGAATGTCTTTGGCTTCCTCTCGCAAGCACTTGAAGAAATCTCCAAACTCAAATTCGAATCCCTAATTCCCAATTATCAGAGGTTTGATTTTTTAATACCCCTAAATCCCAATTGCCACGTAAAATAAAAAATAACACCTCACCACATTCTCATTCCAACACGTTTCCAACACGTGGACAATACTTAACGCCGTCTGCTACCACTTAACGAATGGGATGTAATGAGTTCATATTTTGAAAATTTGTGACTAAATTGAGACTGTTGCAAAATAGAGGACCAAAATGAGATTAGTTGACAAATTAGAGGACAAATTGAGGTATTAAGCCTTAAATTTAAATGCAAGCAACAAAGAAAACAACACTCCAAAACATAAGAGAATGAATCACCAAATGAATGTGCTTCTCTAATTTAGAACCACGTGCCATGTGGCTGCACCTCCAATAAAAAAAATAAACCACACCTTCCTTCCCATTCTAGGACGTCCCGTGCACCATTTAACATGAAAGATGAATGAATCCTTTTTTTCTAGAAGCAATTGAATTATATATTAAAACTTCATCCCATGCCGTGACCACTTCTTTTAATTCTAAAAGCTTCCATCACCGTGATTTCTTAATTCTCTTCCAGCACGACATTCTTCAAAGCAAGTGAAATGAATTCTCCAAATGCAAAAAAAAAAAAAACAATGCTGCATAGAAAAGTAAATGTATATGCAACTGAAAGAAAAATGTGTTTCTCACATCTCACAATTCCCGTAACAGCCTGTACCAAAAGAAAATTGAAAACAGTGAGAATGAAATTTCAGCAGTCAACGAAATTATTGGACGTCCAGCGTGTACCACTCTAAACCCAATGCAAAGAAAATGAATCCAAGCAATTGAAGAAAAATATGCTTCTAAATTGAAAACAAAATCAGCCGTAACTTCCACACATTCCAGCGTCACATCATTTTAAAGGAAAAATAAAGCTTCTAAAGTTTGCATCCAAAAGGACCGTAACAACAACTCTCCAAAGAGAGAAAAAAAATATACTTCTAGCATTCCATTATAGTCCAGCGCTAGCAGCAACGTGCTTCTTCATTCTTCAATTTATTCAACCCGTGTCCACAACAATGTTCCAAGGAAGCTCCATAACAAGAAAGCGTTTTAAACCAAGTGCCCCCAAAGTAAATTTTGCCGAGAATGAATGTGGTCTCTCAAGTGTGACGGTTGGTCACTTTTCTAAGGGGTCATGTGTCCTCCTAAATGAGGTAGGGTCCACCTTCTTTGCAAAACCCTAGGTGCTATGTCATGTTTCCTATTTGGGCTCAAACTATTTTGCAAAAATTGGCCCAATGTTTACAAGTTTAATAAAAAATTATCTAGACTACTAAGTGTTGGTATCGTAGGGGGTAATTTTCGAAGAATATAGCGCAGCGGAATTAAAACTCAGAGAGCGCAAAGCGTGTTCGATCACAATTAAAAATAATTTGGTCTTTTTATCAAAAAATAATTTTCTCTTAGAAAATTAATCAAACAGTTGATATGCGTACAATAATATGAGTGTAAGGAATAGAAAAATCACACAAATATTTTTATACTGGTTCGATTCAACAGAATCTACGTCCAGTCATTAATCACTACAAA
>NC_028360.1:1207557-1209824 GCF_000741045.1 Vigna radiata var. radiata | reverse complement strand
GATTATTGCTTCATGATAATCGATTATTCTAGAATAAAAAACATGTGATAATCGATTATAGCTTAACCATAATCGATTATATCAGTAGAAATTACAATGTTTAACATTTTCCTACTACATTCAAAATCTACAAGTTGCTTTTTAAATATTTTCCTACTACATCCAAAATCTATAAGTTGCAGCATCATTAAAACACATCTTCAGGTTTTACCAATACTCCTTATTGGTAACAATCTCCCCCTTTTTGATGATGATAAAAAACTCTCTTTTAAAAGCAACTCAGGTTTACCTGCAACACATATAAACTAATGGACAACCACAGAGTTAGTAGTACCTGTACAAATAAAAAATATTTCTTCACCTAATCGTCCTTTATATTTCTTCTCCCCCTTTTTTATCATAAGCAAAAAGAATAATGTAAAAACCTCCCCCTTAATATGAGCTCCCCCTAAAAAATGAAATATATGCACAAAATTAACATACAAGCTCATTATATTAAGAACAGAAAGGAATTACAGGAAATTCATAAAGATAAAAAACTAAATACCACAAAGAAAATAACATAACAATCAAACTTAGGGGCCTAAAAAAAACTAGAATTCAGGACTAGGGGATCTTTCAGTAGGTGGGATATTGAGATGATCCTCAATGTTATGTAGTCGAACATCAAACTCAAGAAATTGATCAACTAAGTACTCATCAAGAGATTTTTGCCACTCATGAATGTCATCAAAATGAGTTTTTTGTGCTATACTCATATCCTCCAACTGTTTAGATAACCGTGCAAAGTGTTCTTCCATAGAAGTTGAGGAAGAGGAGGGTATGTTAGAAGGTCCAACATCAGATGGAGCAGCAACATTTACTGGGTCAGCCATATGAGTGTCCATGTCATCATCTTCATCTTCATCTGGATGGTAATCATCTTTGTGAATAAGAACTCTTTCTCTGGTAATGAATCCCATCTGACGAAAAGTAGTATCTCCAATTTCTGATCCCACAGCTTCAATAGCTTGAATAAGTTCTCCTTCAACAGGTACACCTTTGTATTCTAAAATCCTAGAAATAAGAAGAGCATAAGGAAATTGATATGAATGGGATTTCTTGGCTTTTACCATTGTGTCAGCAATGAGAGCAGACCAGTCAATGTGTATGTGATTTAGAATCCCATACAAAAGAAGTAAATCCTGCTCAGAGCATTGAGCATGGTTGGTTGCTCTAGGACATAAAATCCAGACAATCAAGTAGTGGATCATCCTTTCTTCAACTTTGAAAGCCCCAACCAGTAATTGCCTTCTATTGTCGTTCAGGATGATGCGGGAAGGATTGGAAAGTCACCATCCTGTTAAAATCTTCAAGTCCTAAATGGACTTTGATAGCATCATCCCAGATGGGGAGTTGAGCAAGATTGGTCCAAACGTCATCATCTAAAATGATGCGTACGCCGTTGACCTTAGTAGATATTATCCCATCTCGATAGCGTAAGTTGAAGTAGAAGACTCTTATAAGATCAGGATAAATGCACCCTTTTTGTTCCAACAGATGCGTTAACCCTGCTCAACAAAAGTGTTTGGAAATTGAAAGCCATAGAAGCGGAAAAAATCAAGACGGATATACTTTACCGCCATGATTTTCCTTTGTTGCCAAGAGTTAACAAAGTCTGCATGTTTCCCTTGATCTGAAATCCATCCATCTATATTTGCAAGACGTGGTTGAGAAGAGGAGGAAGCTCCAGCTGTCTTGTGACGATGCCTTCTTGGTTCAGCCATGGAGGAAGATTGGGAAAATGAAATTTTAAGATGGTTAGGAAAAATGAAGAGATTTGAGCTTTGGATTTGTTTTCAGTAGTATTTTGGTGCAAAGGAGTGTCTAATAATCGATTATGGGGGGCTATTTATAAGAAAAATGGAGAAACTAGCCGTTTATAGCCGTTATGGGACGCTCCAACGGCTCTACTTTTGAAACTATCAGCGCGATAATCGATTATGGGTCGTGATAATCGATTATCTGTTCAATTAATTACTGCCCAGAATTGCATGATAATCGATTATGCCTGATGATAATCGATTATCTGCTCAAAATTTTCCAGAATTGATATTTATGAATGAATAATCGATTATGACCTTGTGATAATCGATTATGAAGCGTTAAGTTTACGAAAATGCAAAAGTTTGCATAGACTTTGATCCTAAGATAAGTCTAACACTCCTAATTCTCTTCTAAGCTCAAAGAATCTATCTTTAGGTAGAGCTTTGGTGAAAATATCAACT